>NW_015113320.1:184390-198376 GCF_001443285.1 Poecilia latipinna | reverse complement strand
GTAATGGTGTGGGAAAACAATATACATTATTGAATAACTCAGTGCATTAATAGCCCATCAGGCACGAATTAAACGAAGGAGCACAGTACCGTAATCGTCATTCTCACTCTTCCTATTGTTTGTCATTGTCGACAATCCCTTGTCGGCAGCTCCACTTACTGGCGTGGAGGGATATAACACCACATAAATAACGCAACAATATTCAATAAAATTCTCGTTCCCTGACGCTAAAATTGGTTTGATGATCTGAAAAACTGAGTAATAGAGAGGCAAAGGAAAAATAAGTTAAATAAGGGGGACCTTTTTTTTTACTGCATTGTAGTTGAAATTAAAAATATACACTTTTTTCTTACCTCTTAACACTTTAATGAACTTCTTGCGATTTTCAGATGAAATCAACAGCATGATGTTCAGAATCCATCGATATTCCTGTAGAACAATTAAAAAGGCCCCTTATTGAGAAACAAAGGATTATAACTTTCTAATGACATTTTTCCAAACATTTTATCAATGTCAAAGTCAACAAATGCCTATGAGCCCAACTAAGTGCTCATAATCTGCCTGGGGTTCCAGCTATTTTTTAATAATGTTTTTGTTTACATACTGGAATCTGCAAGACATCATAATCCCTTCTATCAGTGCATTTCCTCTGAAAGTCTCTCAATAACACTTTTTTGGGGATGAAGCAGCTCCAGGCCTGAGCCAAAGTCTGCTCTTCCCTCCACTCCTGTGGAGAAAGCTGTTGATGAGAACGCCCCCATATGGTTTCGTTTCATTCTGGTTCTGCTTGCAGTGTTCATCTCGGAGAAATTAAAACAAAATCATGACTAAGATGACTAACGCCAGTTAAATACAGTCGGAAATTATCCCTTGAGAGATGATGGGGGAGAGGGGAGATATGAAAACAAAAAGGACTAATGCTGAGAAAGCGTTTATAGTTATATTAGTCACCTCCGGTGGTGGTTTCCACCCCGATTTGGAAAGCGCTCATTTGAATTTCCAGCAAAGTTAAATACTAACAGGTTTTGTGAAATCAGGAGAATAAAACAGAGACATTAAATCCCTTGAATATATTTAAAGAGTAAAGTGAAGACATTTTTGAAACAGCCCCAAGCTAAAAACAAGAACATTTAGAGACTATTAGCATTGAGAGAGTGAGATTAGATGTCATCAAGCCAAAAATATGAGCATTTTATTGTGAAATAAATAAAAAAAATGAGACGAGGGAAAGCAGAGAAAGTGAGGCTGTAACTAAAAAAGAAACAGTAATGATGGTTCTTCAAAGCCAAGAACATGCCATGTTCGGCTTCAACCTTCTGACCCACATGCAAAATCAACAAGTCTGAGTAAAGGTAAGGGTTTTATTTTCTTGAAAAATAGACAATTCTCCTTGATCCTTCCGGGAGCAGTTGTGTTGTGCAATCGGAGGTGCCTGGAATGAGAGCAGGGTTACTGGTGGCCCAAAAAGATGTGATCAGCGATGCAATATGGAACAGCTTACTTTAGAATGGTTCTGGCTGAAGCGTGGGGGAATGTGCCCAAGGTCCAGTGTGGAGAATGGTTCTCAGAGGTTCCTGAGACGAGCGTGAGGACGGTGATGACTGGGAGCCAGAGAATCGATGGAGTGGTGTGGAGGGAGCAGCGGGCAGGCAGACTTGCAGGTAAGATCCACAGGAGGAGAAAACAATGGAACCGATCCAGCTGGAAAAATCCAGAGACTGACCTAGAGACGGCAAACACAAGGACTATGAAACCACTGGAAAATACTGAAGAGACAGATCAAAAACCGGTACTGTAGTCTACAAGAAACGGTTAGAGAGACTACCTGTGCACGTTAATCATCCAGCACTGAGTGAAGGTTCTGCTGCTCTTTTATCCAACACTGATGAAGCTGATGAGATCCACCCGTGTAGGCTGCCCAGATTCTTCACCAAGATCTTCGCTGGAAAAGATGCATCACTCACACTCAACACACATACAGGAACCCTGACAGAACAACCATTTAAAAGAATACATATTACATTTATACCATAAAAGACGCTGTAAATTCCTGCTAAAAACTGATTGTTTTGAGACAAATTCCCTGATCTGCAATCTGTTCCTCATTGAATGAATCCATCCCACTCGCACTGGGTCCCAGTCCCCCAGTATCCATGGGAGAAAAACATTAGCTTGTTACTGGTAAATGTGTAACAATCTATTTGGAAAACGTGTTCTCATTTTTGTATTTGAAATTTTTTTTTACTTTTTGTTTTAAAACCCTCCGAAAAAATAGCAATTTCACCACAAAACATGCGTGATTTTTCAATAGCTAGAAAGCCAAACAACGACGCTTCAGTAACTTCTTTCTTTTTTACTTGTTTATTGAAGAGTAGCCTCTGACTACTGCCCTCATTTTGGCCATAGTAAACTGCAACATACAAGACTTAGTATTAGCTAACGAACATCGCAAATTAGCCGTGCTTACTTCGAGCTAACATTAAAAAAAAACATTTTCATAAATGTACAAATTACTCACACCACTGCAACACAAAACAAAGAGACAATTATTATTTTCACAATTAACCAATACTTACGAACAAATCATGTCTGAAACACAATATATTAAGATTATAATCAGCTTAATTTCACGAACTGTTCGGTGTTACGTTCCACCATCTTGAATCTCCATTTTCTTTTTTTTTCTTTTTTGTAGCGTCACCAAACAATGCAGCAAAATATCCACCAGGGGGCGTTCTGGTGCGGTTTTCAAAACCTCGCTGGTCCAGCTGCTAATTTTACATGCTAGGTGTTTATTGAACGATTTGATCTACATTCATTTAAAGAATTTAAATGTGCATATATTAACAGTTTTTTAATTAATGTATTGTTTTTCATTTTTAATCAACAGACTAATACATAGGGTTGTTTTTTTTAAAGGTTCTGACACTGGACAAATTCTAGAATGTAAGAAGCGAAGGTCAAAATGGCTGACGCATATTTTTCTCCAAACTTTATGCCACTCCATTCTCCAGATCCAGAGGGGTTTGCATTTTATTAATAAGTCATTCATTCACATGTTTGCTGAGAAAAGTTGAAATTAAACATTTTTTTTCTTCTACAGAGCGGAACATTTTTGTCGCTGGGAGTGTCCCGTTTCTTTGCTTTTCATTTTGAAACTATTTCTTTACTTTGACTTTCTTCGTTGAAGCAAATTGATTTTCTCGTTACAATGGCAGCTGTCAGAAAATGTTAAATATTAGATATTGTTGGCGTGTTACCAGACGCGTAGGCAGCAAAGAGAATCCCATGTAACAGAAAAGGTATTGGGATGAAAGGGGTTTAAAGTTTATGATAGAAAGTTAATTGTGGAGTCATGTATCTAAGGCTACATACCTAATTACACTGCATAATCAAAACTCTACCAATAAGGTCGTCAGATTTATAGAGAAAGCAGTAAGTCTTTAAAATGTAGTAACATCGTGACCCACATCCGTCTTAAGAAGGGGGGAGGCCTGAACCACTTTTTCCTTCAGAATTTACATTTGGAAACTAGCATCCATCAAGAATATGATGTTTACAGTTTTGGACGGTTCTTTGGCAACATCTGAACCCCTTACATACTGATTTATTCAAGCACATAATGAAGTGATTTCTTTTCTTTCTTTCTTTTTGACGTTCCTTTTAAAATAAATGACTTGCAGAAACATCTGTGGCATGAAGCTGCCATTATCCTCCTTCCCCGTGTTACCGCCACTCCGCCCTGCTCCTGCAGCTCCTCTCCACAGCGGCTTGTGCTTCGGTCGCTTTTCCACAGGGTGTATATATACATAGGCTCACATGTCTCCAAGCCACCAACCAAGGGTAACCACAGTCCCAGACTTCTCCCAGGAAAACCCTTCATGTGGCAGCTCCAAGAAGAAAGAGACTGTTTTTTTTGTTTTTTTTTTTAGAAATGCTAAAAATAACCTCTAAACTTGTTGGCCAAAGGTGCTTTTTAAAGGAGAAGCAGCTAATCTCTGAAGTAACATCAAGAGAGTCTGTTATGTTTTCTGAAAAGACAGGAAAAGTTGGAGTTATGTCATATACCTACAGTGCATTTGTCTGATCTGACTGCAAGATTTTAAAGTCATCATGAAGCTTCATCTGGTTTCTCCATAAATACTACCACCAAGCAAGAAAAACAATAAACAGTTTGCAGAATGGTGCAGCAGCTCGACTCGTATGTGAAATGCTTTTTTTTTCTAAGCTCAGCGTACTGCAGGGAGACATGGTTATGAGCTTAAAACGGGTCATAATGTCTCTTTGAGAAGAAAAAAGACGATTGTTGTTCTTGCAGGAACAGTGCCCTGGACAAGCCCCCACTTCTGCCTCACTCTGGCCAATTAAAGTGGTTGGAGCGAAGCAGAATTATCTGTTGTTTTGTTGTTCGGCTTTGTTTGGCTTTTTGTTGCGGCAGAACCTAACCTTCCCAATTGATCACAGAATCCCAAAACAAAAATCTTCATCATCTAGTCAGTTCAGAAAAGAAGACAAAAAAGCAAATTAAATTGTCAGAATCAGAAAACTATTGAACTGTAATTTTACAGCCACTGAGTTTGTGCATATTGTTAAGAAAAAGGTGATTTAATGTGCCAGTAACAATCTCCATGATAAAACGAGGTGTTACTGAAACCTCCGATTGAAAACTGCCTTAAAAGGGGCAGTATTATTTAAAATGTACTTTTTTTGAGCTTTACAACATGTTATAACGTTATTCCCTCATCAAAAACATACCTGGAGTGTTGCTTTGATTCTTTCATCCATGTTTGAGAAATCTGTTAGTTTCCCATGACAACCTTTCAGCTGTGCAAAATGCCTGGCTCCTCCTCTGAGCTGCAGTGTCCAAGCTACCGCCTCACAGAGGATCCTTCCTCTGAAACACTCCCATTCAGCCACTTCAGACTAGCCAACAGCAATTAGCAAACACCTGGTGGAACATCTACTGAGCTCATTATAGGAGCTACTTCTCAGTGCAACGCTGGTAAAAACATTAAAGGGTTAATAGAAGAGTCATGTTGTGATGACTTCCGTAAGGCGGAGTTTCAGAAAGAGTAGGAGCTTCTTAAAGAGACAGAGGCCCAATTTCAAGGCGTTATTTTATGAAGTCAACATTTTTTTACGTCACATTTGATGATTAAAGCATTTTATGCGCTACTTGATTATGCATTAGATAAACTGAAGAATTGTTTGGCTACATTTCTCAAGAAACATCCTGAAAAGCTTGGATTCTGGATTTCTCTTCTTGCTTGTTAATTCTTACATGTTCCTGCTTCTGCGCCGACTGCGGGTGTTCGCTATGTGCTAAAGATGGTTCTGCCACCTCAGTACTTAACAAATATTGCAGCAAACATTAGCTGAGCTACGACATCCAGGCATTCCTCTCATGTCATTTTTACAGCCCACTGCATATAAATGTTTAATGTATGCCTGCAAACGGCTCCACAGTGATAAGTTACTGCATTCACACCAGCAACTAAAAACTGCACCTCTTGTTTGCAGCTAACAATGCATCTGTCTCACACGCTCCTATTTATTCATCCATTGCAGATGGCACTGTTACTCTATAATCTTAAAATGAAGACAAAGCTCAACTATGGATTCACATATTTCAATGTACATAATTGCACCTTTAAAGTACTTGCTTTCTCACACTTGTGCTAAGCATCTTTTTTAATATTATTATATTTGCTGATATCCAGCACTTTGGACAGAGTAACTTGTCAACAAGCAAGCATTTTCTTTCCTTGGGAATCAGTAAAGTATTTTCTGATTCTGAATCCCACTTCATCCGTTCAATTGGACTTTTCCTGATGCTACTCCGGTCTGAAATCTCAGCATTCAGAGATGACCCGTTTGATTTCCCTCCCATGGTCCTTGAACATCCTGGTTACGTAACCCCCCCGTGTCCTCTACGTAATCCTTCCACGGTCGACTGAGCGGAGATCGCACCAGTATCCGTCCTGCAACCCTGCTGTTGTGTAAGCCTCGGGTTTGGCAGGGACAACCGTGTGGAACCTTTGGTCTGGCTCAAACGCATCAAGAGACCCTTCCAGTCTTTGTTAAATGAAATTTAAATGCCCCGGCTCAGTGGATGAAGCTAGCCTCCCAGGGAAGAGGACTTAGTGCAAGTTTCACATCTTACGACATCTTTACGGAAAGAATGCACTGAAAATACCTCCATACGTCTCCCCTCAACACCAAGGATTGAGAGAATGCCAGTTTTCTTTTGATGAACCTCTATGACGCATGTATGAAGGAGGGAAGTCTCACTGTATCATTTGTGATACAGGAAATTTTGAGATTTGAAGTTTAAATGTAGACATGAGCAAAAAAAACAGGATAGAAAGAAAAGTGATACAAGCTCAGAATTATTAAAAGACGTATCAAAGTGCATAATCCATGGATTTTGGAATAATATGCCAGCCACTGGATTTTTTTGCTTTGTATTTTTTTGTGTGTTTTTTATTGGCAATCCAGCATTGTTAAATCAAAATATTTTGTCCTGATTGGCCTTTCTCCAGAAAGAGTCAGTACTATGAGAAGGTGAATTATTTCCTTTCAACTCACATAAAAATTTTTATTAGCCTGCTAACATATTAAATATATCGATTTCAACATTTGTTTAGGAAATCAATGAGGAGTCACCAGAAACAATGAAAGAAGGGAAAGTAGCAAATACATGAAAAGCTTGTTAGAAAAATAGTTTCTTTAAAAAGATTAGGTGGAGAAATAATTACCAACTGGGTTGAGAAAGTATTTGTGGACACATTTCTTCTGTTTTTGCTTTTTTTTTTTTTTTGGCACACTTGAATGTTTCAGATCATAAAGCACATATAATGTCAAGCAAAGTTGACCTGAGTAAATACAGAACGCAGATTTCAAGTCCTGGTTTCATTTATTGGAAAAACATATCCAACCAACTTGGGCCTAAATGTGAAAAATTAATTGGCCTCAAAAGTTACGACCAAGTTGTTGCCACCTTTGGCAATAATTACCTTCTTCAAAGATTTTGAGTTAACTGGAAATCAGGAATTTAAAGAGCTGTAGGGTATTTTTGTTGGTTCAGTATATTTCTATAGCACTGACTCACAAGGAACTATACAAAACAAATATCCCAAATTAAATACATAAAGACATATTAAGTCAATTTCATGTAATCACATCATATAAACTACTCTCATCCATTCTAATTTCTGATTCTAGTTATAAAACAATGTAGCCAAGTTAAGTTTATCATCCAATTGGTTAAAAAACTGTTTCAAACTATGTTTTTTTTTTTTTTTTGCTTTACAGTGGAAATGGAAAGATGTTCATTTAGAAAACGGCCGTTTGCAGCAACCAAACTGGCGGCTGAATGAGAGCAGAAATCAGGGTTTCACTAATTCCCTCGAGTCGTCCAGGTTGGGAAGAAGAAACAGCCCTGGACCATCACATTATTACAACAACCTTGGAGTGCTAGTATAATATTCTTTTTTGAAACGCTGGTATTATAACACCAGATGTAACATACGCCTTCCAACAGGGAGTCTTTGTTCAGCCAGTCCATATAATATATGCCCACAGATGGTTTTTTGGCTAATCTAAACTGGGTCTTTGTGTTCTTTTTGGTCAGCGGTGATTTTTGGCTTTTGCAAGATTTAAAGCCTCCCTGACAGCAGAACATAGTGCTTTACCCACTCCATGCACATAAAGCATGTCATAATCCTGCCCTAATCACAAAATTAGTTGAATCCAGGCTATAAACTGAAAACAACTCTCAGAATAACCACATAGATCTCATGCTCACTCCAGTTGGAATATGTGAGCAATCTGCAAAAATACTGTTAGTTTTATTAGAGCTTATTCTAAGGACTGTCCACATTAAATATCCAATCCCCCGTCAACCCTCTAAAGTTTGATGGATAAAAGAAAAAACACACACACACAAAAAAAAAAACGGTGCAATGTTTTGCTAAGTTCTCATGTAGTGTAATTGTTTTGGAGTAGATTCAAGGACAAGCAAGTATAAGAAATTCTTTGGGTTTACCTGTGAGACCCTTGGAGGAACACCAGCCGTTTGGTAAAGACGGTCAGACCTACAACAAGGAACATTTCTGTGATTTTCATCAGCATAAATCGACCTTTTATTGCAGCAGCAAAGTCAATGTTAGACTACTAGAGTGCTGTAGATTCAAACAACATCTTAACATTTAAATTATTAAAGCAATAAATCAGAAATAACAATTTATAATCCGTCTTAACATAAATATTTTGTAATGGTCTACACAGTCTTGAAGACATGCTAAAAAGAGTACAAATTTGACCTGAAAAAATGTTTAGGACCGCTGTATAAGAAAGGCGTCGCATTTAAAGGGACAGTATTGCAGCAAGGCCTTTCTAAACGCGATTTACAACCGTTATTAGCAACTGGGAAGGAGCTAATATGATGAGACTCGCAGTTCCACCAGGTGTTTGCTAATTGCTTCTAGCGCTCCGCTTTTTATATTTTCACTTAGTGCTGGGTTAGCTAATTTGTTTTCCTTAAATAAATGAAATTATCATTTAAAAATGTTCAAACTGCCATTTGTATTTGTAATGGTGTGGATAAATAAGACACATTATCGAATATCTCAGTGCATTTATAGCACATCAGGTACGAACTAAACGAAGAAGCACAGTACCGTAATGTATTCTTCAACATCGTCATCATTCTCACTCTGTTTACTGTAGTTTACTGTTTGTCATTTACTCCTTGTCGGCAGCTCCACCTAAAGGCGTGGAGGGGTATAATACTACATAAATAGTGCCATTTTATAGTACTATTAACTACGGTGTGGAAGCCCATTTCCGCCATGAAAGAAAAAATAAAAGACCAACAGGAAGTCATAATTATGACTTTCAAAGTCATAATTATGAGATTCAAATTCATAATTATGAGAAAGTCGAAATTATGACTGAATCCCATAATTATGACTTTGAAAGTCGAAATTATGACTTTGAAAGTTGAAATTATGACATTGAAAGTCGAAATTATGACTTTGAATCTTATAATTATGACTTTGAATCTGATAATTATGACTTCGAAAGTCGAAATTATCACTTCCTGTTGGTCTTTTATTTTTTTCTTTCATGGCGGAAATGGGCTTCCATACTACATTACCTTCAATGCTGCAAATATCAAACATAACTTAAGACAAATTTGACTTGATTATTTTACGTCTTGAAATTGGCCTCTGTCTCTTTAAGAAGCTCCAACTCTCTCCAACACGCTTTGTCGTCAAAACAAATTCGATTCTTGCTTTAGGAGTCAAGGTGCTGAGGCTTAGAGCAGCGGATGTTGGCTTGAAACAACTTCAACACTGACAAGTTTTTTTTGTTTTTTTTTATTTTTTTTTATCTATAACACGTTTAAGTGATTTATCCAGCACTTTCTTTTATGTAAAACAGATTTCATTCAGTCTCACAGGTTCCAGGACTTGTTGTTCAGCGTAGATTCAAATCTGTTTTCACTCGTCTTAATCAGCTGTGTTCAGAGATGCTGCCAGAAAATTTAAAAAAGAAAATAAGGCGTCAGATAGATGTGAGTGCTGCTTGTTTTTCCTGTTTCCAGATGGTGAATGGGGGACGTAATTGGGTCAGAGATGTTTCCGATTTTCTTCATGTTCCACAAGAGAGCGTAAGAAAAAAAAAAACAAAAAAAAAGTCCTTGTGGAAAACCTTTTAAAGCTCATAAACACTCTGTCATCTAATATCATATTAACTTTAAAATTTAAGGGATAAAACACATATGAAATTTGTGTATTCTTAGTTTTATTGCTATTCTTTATAAAGGAATTTTACAAAGACTCTGCCATTCTTTACTAGTCTATATAACAACTTCAGCAAATAAAGTGAGAAGTCATGGATAAAAGATCAATACATTTTGGAAAAGTTAATCAGGATGAGATGACTGAAACAACTTTTGTTTGCTATTTTTAAGACTTTACAGTTGGTGTTTAGGTATTGCTAATAATGTCTGCCAATAACACATAATTACCTGGACATATTTTCAAATCTCCTGTGAACTTTAACCTCAAAACACGGTGGACCGCTGGATGACTGCCTATATCCAGGCTTAGCAAGTTTTCTGCAGGAAACCCTGGGCCCAACATAAACTCTAATGTGCACCATCAAAGTTTCTCCATACCAGTCTTGTCACGACGATAATGACAGACGAACTCAGTGAAGAAATCCTTTGGTTTACCGAGCAAATGCTTCTACTTTAAAACTCATACCTCACCTTTTTAATCTTCTTGTTGAACATGACGAACTCACTTTAGCGTCTAGCGATTAGCACAGTTATCTCAAAAGGATTCAAAGCATCTTGTAACACACTGAGCCTTCCTGTTATCTGATTCAGCGCTTGCTCTCATAGACCCTTTAATTTCAGTCCTTCTCTGCTGAGTTAGTACCATACAAACCGTCAACATTTAACTTGACGAGGGCTCGTAGTAAGGCCTTAGGTGGAACTGGGTCCATAACAGCTTGTTTTCACAATACTAACTCATCCTAAAGAAGATTTCAGAGAAGCCTGCACAAACCTTTATTTTCTAGAGACATCTCTATTCCTTTTCAGCACAAGGTCATGCAGGTTTCCTCACAAACAGGAAGGAAGGAAGGAAGCTCGGGGGATCTGGACGGACTCATCCCACAACAAACAAACTCGTCTGACACACCTGACCTCTCATAGCAGCAGTCATGAGACGCTCACACACCTCGAATCCACGCGCATGACTCTTGCATAACTGCAAAACAGCTCACCTTTTCCTTACAGTGTGAAAATCTGAAGAACTACAAGGGCTGGGATTGTGGGTAGCAGTGCGAGAAATTGCTTTACAAACGTAAATCAAGTTTTGACTTGTGTGCCATCATGTAGAAATTTCATTATAACGATTTTTTTCCCCCTCCCTTTCACTCTATTTGTTCAGCTTTTGAAAAAAAAAGCCATCACCTCACACTATCAGACATCTGGAGGAGCTGATCATTTCCCCCTACAGCCACAAACGTCTGCCGCTTGCTGTGTTTGCCTGCACCGAGCTTCATCGGCACGTACAACTTTATTAGGAAGCCGTCACATGCCAGAGAGAATCCAATCAAGTTAATTCATGCAGTGGGAATGTAGAAAACAATGGGACGAAATTCTGATGTGAAGGCTTCTGACAAAAACAATTCAGAACAATACGGAATACATCAACTGTGATAGCACAAAACATGTTTTAAAAATTAACCTTCTTTTGGCTACGGAGGTTAGGTTGAGTGGGAATACGTGTCAATCTCGTGTGGCTGTGGTAAAATCCGAGCTGACATCGCTTAAACCCGATAACCCTGCAGTGAGCGTAATAACACACGGACAGTCGGACGTCGCTGTGGGCTGAATGTCCAGACTTGTGCTGGGAGGCCTTCGTTAAAGCCATGTCAGATGACAGTGTCAGCAAGTATCAGGTCCTCCCCCATCATACGAGGTGATTGTTCCACTTTAGTGAAGCTGAAAACTCTGTGGGAGCAAATGTGAATATTTGCTTTGCTTTTAAAGGTGTAGTTAAGATTTATTTTTAAAAAAATTGGGGGTTTTTTAAAGGTAAAAGGCTGGTCTAGCTTTAGCCAGCAACTCAGTCCCACAAAATGTTTCCAACCATGCACCAGTTGTTGTTTTTTTCATCTATTAAATAACTCACTGCTGATTACAGTCAACTGAGTGAGGCCTCATCCACCAAATCTGCAGCACTGGATACAAAAAATGAAGCATTTGCAGCTCCGGAAGAAACTGAAAACCTCATAGTTATTCCACCAAATATTGATTTGTGAATCCTGCCTGAGTTAAAACATTATATTGTTGTTTCTAAATCAATATGAACTTGTTTTCTTTGCATTATTTGAGGTCTAAAAGCGCTGCATATTTTTCGTTATTTTGACCACTTCTCATTTTCTGCTAATAAATATTTTTTTTTTTTTTTTTGGAATTTCGGCGACATGTCTGTAGTTTATAGCAGAAAAGAACAATGTTCATTTTACTCAAACATGTACCCATAAAAGTAAAATAAGAGAAACTGATCATTTTAAGTGGTTTCTTAATATTTTTCCAGAGCTGTATATACAATTCAACTTCTCAACTACAAACCGGAAGCTACTGGAAACTGGAAATAATTACAGTTTTATCTGCTGATGAGCTCGAGCTCCGTCCAAGTTTATTGTACAACATGCATTCCTCCCACTCGTCGTCTTTTGTGGACGCTTTACTGCCCTGTCGTGACTCACTGCCCTGTCGTGACTCACTTCCGACGTGACTTTACACACATTCTTTTTCTGTAGCTGCAGAATAATAATAACAACAGCCCGGTCCAGTGATTACGCACATCTGTCTGCAAGTGGCCTCACGTGCCTCTTTTTACTGTAACATAAACCTCCGACACGGTCAGGCCTGACAGGTGGAGAGGGCTTGGAGAGTACCAGATGAAGCTGTTTTGTTCGCTTAACTGACATGTTTGAAGCTAATAACAGGGATACGTTTCACAGTTTGGCCTCGTCGCAGCGCGACACGCCGCGCAGCTCTCACGTTTGAGTCTGGAGTCTTCAAGGTAAATTGGTGGTGTTCCGTTTCCCAGTTTAGCCTAAATACCAAAGTTAATTACAAGGATACGTTTCATCATTTGCTTTGACAAACTTAATATCCTGTCAGCGGTGTTCAAATGCCACCCCGGGTGTGCATGTTACGACTTTTACAAACGAGAGGTGAAAAAAATGGCTACAACGGAGCGGGAAACGAGAGACTATTCAGTACTCTTATTCTGTTCTTGTTCACGTTTAATAGTGTTCATTGTTCCCCAGCTGTATTGAGTAGTCTGAAAAGGTCCAAATGCTCATAGACATGAATACGCAAATGCTAACCTCTACGTCACATGTGTCAAACTCGAGGCCCGTGGGCCAAATCTGGCCCTGTCATGAAGCGGTGTGGTTATAGTGAGGATTGCACGCTGAGACCCAGGTAGATGAAAAAATAATAAATTTAATGAAAATAAATCCAGCAGAACAGCACGAAGGAACAACTGGAGACACAAGGAAACAGGCAAAGGTTTGACAATGTTAGACAAGGACCCGACGAAGAACACAGACACAGGTGGGTTTAAATACACAGGGAGGGTAATCAGGTAAGTAGACACACCTGGGGGACAATCAACGGGGAGGACAGGACAGAGACTCAGAGGAAACAGGACAGAAGCACAGAAAATGTCAAAAATAAACACTCAAACACACGGATCATAACAGGCCCGACATAGCTTTTTATGTGATCCTCTAATTTCTAGACTAAACACTAAGTGTGCTTAAATATTATGTTTTCAATCAAATTAATGCAGTTTTTATCTGTTTACTGCCAAATTATACCAATCAGTCTTTCCAGTTTCTTGCGAATTATCGTGGAAATTCACGCAAAATCAACAAATTCCTGCACTTGTTTTACGTTAATACATAATAGGGAGTTTATTGAAGATTTTTCTCAAAAAATGTAATTACTTGTACTAAACAGCTGCCTCTGCCCTAACTAATGACAGATTATAGTCCATGATCTATATAAAAGTTGTATTTACCGTCATAAATAAGAGCAAATATTATTGAACAAAAAAAATTACAAAAATTATCACAAAATCCTGGAGGGACTGAAAAGATGTTCAATAATATTATTTAAGAATTATTTTAAGACTTCATTGATATTTTAACAGTTTGTGATCAGGTTTTATCAATACATTCTGGCATAACTGGCCGTACCAAAAGCATTCACAATCTTGATTTGGCCCAAAACAAAAATGAGTTTGACATGTGCTATATAAATAAAATTACCTTACCGTTGCTCTACGTAGAGATTAAAAATCCTGAATTTAACATTTAAAGTCAACTGGAAGATAAGTAGCAGAATCACGCGTTATATCCTGCTGAATGTGATGTTGATGTGAG
>NW_015113320.1:172502-182222 GCF_001443285.1 Poecilia latipinna | reverse complement strand
GTCACATGTGTCAAACTCGAGGCCCGTGGGCCAAATCTGGCCCTGTCATGAAGCGGTGTGGTTATAGTGAGGATCGCACGCTGAGACCCAGGTAGATGAAAAAATAATAAATTTAATGAAAATAAATCCAGCAGAACAGCACGAAGGAACAACTGGAGACACAAGGAAACAGGCAAAGGTTTGACAATGTTAGACAAGGACCCGACGAAGAACACAAACACAGGTGGGTTTAAATACACAGGGAGGGTAATCAGGTAAGTAGACACACCTGGGGGACAATCAACGGGGAGGACAGGACAGAAGCACAGAAAATGTCAAAAATAAACACTCAAACACACGGATCATAACAGGCCCGACATAGCTTTTTATGTGATCCTCTAATTTCTAGACTAAACACTAAGTGTGCTTAAATATTATGTTTTCAATCAAATTAATGCAGTTTTTATCTGTTTTCTGCCTAATTATACCAATCAGTCTTTCCAGTTTCTTGCGAATTATCGTGGAAATTCACGCAAAATCAACAAATTCCTGCACTTGTTTTACGTTAATACATAATAGGGAGTTTATTGAAGATTTTTCTCAAAAAATGTAATTACTTGTACTAAACAGCTGCCTCTGCCCTAACTAATGACAGATTATAGTCCATGATCTATATAAAAGTTGTATTTACCGTCATAAATAAGAGCAAATATTATTGAACAAAAAAAATTACAAAAATTATCACAAAATCCTGGAGGGACTGAAAAGATGTTCAATAATATTATTTAAGAATTATTTTAAGACTTCATTGATATTTTAACAGTTTGTGATCAGGTTTTATCAATACATTCTGGCATAACTGGCCGTACCAAAAGCATTCACAATCTTGATTTGGCCCAAAACAAAAATGAGTTTGACATGTGCTATATAAATAAAATTACCTTACCGTTGCTCTACGTAGAGATTAAAAATCCTGAATTTAACATTTAAAGTCAACTGGAAGATAAGTAGCAGAATCACGCGTTATATCCTGCTGAATGTGATGTTGATGTGAGCATTATACACGTTTCTCTACACAAGAGATCAAGGGTGAAAGTTCTTGTTACTGACCTCAGTCTGACAGTCGGACCGCCACAAACAAGAGTTTCAGTTCATGATATTCTCCGTACGTTTTGCGTTAGCTTGTGATTTTTGTTCATGACTAATTATGGAGCGTTGGCCTCTTTTTTAAAATTCTAAACAGGCGCCATAAATCCCTGACCTCTGCCTCTTATTAGTGTTGCCAAGAAGAGCCAACACAGGTGCAGAGTGTCCATGTGCCGTTTTCACAACTCCCCCTGCTTCTTCCCCCTGGCCGTTTTTTCAGTACATCTTTAAATTCAGTTTCCTCGAAATGAATTGTTCTGCTAAACGTCCGCCTCTCTTCCTCTCTCCCCTGTCAGCTCCTCTATGGTTACAGAGCTGGTTTTGTCTGTGTTTGGATGAGCTCATTGGGAAAGGATGCACAACATCTTCTCCACGTTGTCTTTTATCTTTTTCCCCTGGACAGAAACTTGGACAAAACACCCTGATGCTGTTGAGCAAAATGGGTTAGACTTTCAAGCACGAGAGACAGAGAGAGGGAGATCTAGTATGGGATTTAAGGCCGTCTGTTTTTGTATTTTTCCTGCTTTTTTTGTCACAATTACAAGTTTTATTATCAAAGAAATGTTTTTTTATTATTATTATTTAATGAGATGTTCTGAGGGAGACTTGATCTATAACCTTGCTGCACAATATGATCACAAAATGATAAGATATTTTAATAGAGTGCAGAATTCATGGTTGAATAAATTTCGGTGTGTTGTTCAGATCCTGAAGCAGTAAATCTATCTTCCTTTCTGTTTTGGTGCATTTCTGTTAAGCACATTGTCAAACACAGCCAAGTTGGGAATTCAAATGTTAACATGAAAATCACTGATGCGTTTCATAACATATCCCACAATGCAGTGTGTATGTTGCCACCTAACCTGGATCCAAACAACACGGTATACATTGATGGTTTTTGGTATCTAATGTTCGGTTTCAAGATCAATTTTACCTTGAAGATGTTGAAAGTTTAATTTGGATTGAGATCCTGCTGCTCTGGTACCACATCGGTTGGTCTCTCAGGAGAGATGGAAGCTTTTTGTGCAGTCAAGGTGGAAGATTTCATTGTGTTGGAGCAAAATTACAATGTTTTAAAAGAGGAAGCAGACAGTACTGCAGTACAATGTAGGTGGTACTGCTTAAAACTTTCCATAATTACAAATTTGTTTTGGACAGATGTTCAAGGCTCCTTTTTGTAACCCAAAAGTTAATTTATCCTTCTTTGAGAGACAAAATTTCAAGGGACTCACAGATTAGCCATAAAAAAAATTGCAAATGCTTTAACTGGATAAAAATAGTGCAACTCTACCACACAGAGTTAGGTAACCAGATGAACTCTGTTTTGTACCGATATCACACACAGGGCATTGCTCTGTTTATTAAACATGTGACTTTAGCTAAAAATGGAGATCCATTACTCCAAAAATGACTGCACTGTGACTGGCTTCAGTGTTACATCCTGTCAAACCAGATTCATTCTGCTAAATTTAATTATCCTAAACATCCATGTGTGTTTCTGCTCAAATCACTGGCGACTCATTTATGATCTGAACGATCCACTTCCTGTTATCTTCAAACAATATTTGTCAAAATTGGTAAAACTTCTGATTACAGTCATTCAAGGTTTCTCCCAGAAAACTTGCTAAGCCGGGTGTTGGGTGCCAGGGCAATCATTCATCCAGCAGACCGTTTTGTTTTTGAGTTAAAAAATGTTTAAAGTTGGCAGGAAATTTGAAAATATCACTTGATAATCATGTGATCCTGGAAGATCGAAGATTAATACTTGAACACCAAATATAAAGTCTTAAAAATTGCAAACATTTTAAAAAGACTTAAATAAATAAGAAATGCTTAGCCTGGTGGGGGCACAAGTAAAGCCTGGTGGCCCGCCAGGCTTATGATACTCTGGGGGAAACCCTGAGTCTTAAAAACACTTTCATAAAGTGAGACTGAAAACTTTAGAAAGTTTTTTATCAATAGGAAACCACTTAGTCTTCTTCTATAATGTTTTATAGAGTTTGAACATATTAGGTTGAATCTGTCTGGCAAAAATCCTAAAATTAAGTTGATTTGGCCAAAAGTTTATTCTTATTTCCTTTTTGAAAAAGGACATAAATACTCCCACAAATGGATAGCTAACACCTGTTCCATGCTCCCAAAGGTGAACTTTGGAGATTTTTTTAAACCTCCTTACCTTGCTTCTAACATAGTGACAAGTGGCTTTAAAAAAAAGAAAAAAGGAGACAACAAAGATCTAATTAGTGAAAGTGACTGCAGCTGAGAAGGGAGTGAGTGAGGCTTGATGAGGCAACAGATGAACAGCTGGAGAAGGGGAGTAAACGGCAAAGTAACTAAGGCAAAAACAAGGGAGAAACACAAAATAGTAACAAAAATGGTAACAGAAATAAGGATCAACCTTACAAAATAAATCGAACGCCGTCAAATAAACTGACAGAAGGAATCAACTGGAATGACAAGAAAATATTAAGTGCAAAACAAAACCAAATCATCAACAACACAAGAAGAAGTGAGACACTGTCAGGGATAATGACAAGATTATGCAGTAGCAACTTAAAAGATGTATTGTGAGATAAATGCAGACGGTGACATGCACTGAGTGACGTTTTATCGTTTTTGGTATTCAAAACTTGATTTGTTTCTGTTGCTCTGTTGCATTATGAGCCTCCACTGTTACATTATTTCTAACACAATGACGCCGGAGGCTGGAGCAGATCTTGTGAGTACAGAATCTCCCAGAGGACAGGCGCTGCTTTGTCAGATTTGGTTTAAATAAGAAAGTCATGCACAGCAGCTGAGGGCCTGCTTTCTTGAGGGAATGAACACACAGCCGGCTTTTCTATCGGTAGAAAAGCCGAACAAAGAGGGCAAATGTGAAAATGAATGGAGAGGAAAGATGAACAGCGTGTGGATGTGACTCTCGCTGCATTTTCGTTGCAAGTGTGCACGAAACTTTGTTGATGTGATGCCAAAAGTTTGCATTTGAGATCCATTAAATGAGAAACTCAATTCAAATCTCACATGAATAAGTTTGTTCATGCGATAAGTCATTAAAAACATCTGGGCCATCGTCCGCCTCCCACTTCCTGTTGTCGTCTTCTTTGCGGTTTGTGCCAGTGGCATCATCCGGTTGTTGGTCATATGACTCGTCTAATGCGAAAAAAGCGTCTCTGTTACAGTTTTGCGAAATAAACCAATTTCGATACGGCCAAAAAAAAAAAACAGCTCAAGACTTTTCATCAAAAAAGTCAGAGTTTTTTCAAAATTGCTGTTTTTCCATTAGGCAAACTTATTTTCAAAATGTCAAATTGTACAATTATTTGGTCCATTTAATCATTGTCTGGATACTAGGACTCAGAACGGCCCAGTCTGCTGGCTCACCAATCTGTCCAGCAGGGATTTCCTCTTCCTAAAAGAGTGACATCCTGTTCTTATTGCTGAGCTTAGACTAAAAATAAAAAAATATTCAGCTAAAAACTGTATACGGCTATCTTATAATAAAATACCATCATTTATGGATCACTGTTTCACAATAATCTCAAAATTTAATTTGAATATTTTTTAATTTCATTACTGAGCTGTTAAATAATATATATATATATATATATATATATATATATATATATATATATATATATATATATATTAGATTGTACATTTACACTTACAGTGCCTTGCATAAGAATTCAAGCCCCTTAAACTTTTATTTTTCATATTTTCTCATTATTCTTTACAAAATAACTTGAGTGCAGTCATATTATTTGAACTGCACCTGCAAACATCAACTTTCATGCCACAGATTATTAAGAGAATGTAGGTCTGGACTTTGACTGGGTCAGATTACCATGCTTAATCCAAACAGTTCCTATCTTTCCCTCCCTGCCATGTTTCATTCTGGGAACGGTGTGTTCAAGGTGACGTTCAGATTCAGTTTTTCTCCATACATACAGCAGAATCTTGCATTGAGGGCAAAAAGACTAATTTTGGTCCCAACTGACCAGAGTAACTTGTCGTGCATGTTTGCTGTTTCTTATGTTTTCCCTTATGCTGCTATGTTACAAACACAACTTTTCAGCAAGATATAGGAGCTTGTTTTAAGTCAGTAATTCCTTAATATTGATCTCACAGAGCACTCGTTCCATTGGCAGACTATTTTACTTGTAACATGGTAAAAAAAACAACTTATTTTTATTTGTGAGATAATCTGCCAATGGGAAAGTTCTTTTTCATCTATGTTAAGGAATTATTGACTTAAAACAAGCTCCTATATTTTGCTGAAAAGTTACTTGGAAGTTAGTTATATCTTGAAATATTTGAACTAGAAACTAGACCAAAAATACTTGATAAAATGTGAGTTTTTGCAGTGCATTTTGATTAAAAAGAGCGATATTTACAGACATATGCTACACTTTTTAAATGTTTAAATTTGAATCACTTTGAAAACCGTCTATTGCCTGAAGTCCCAGTGAAATACATTGAATGTAATGGTTGTAATGTCATACAAACTGGAAAAGTTAGAGGAGTGTAAAATAGTTTGGAAGGCACTTAAAGTATTGAGCCCTTAGACCTGAGCTCTGGAATGTCCTTGGAGGTCCTGGTCTCGTCCGTCAGGCTTGTTGTTGCAGTGCCGTGCTGTCAGGCGTTATCAATGTTTGCTCATGGACAAAAGCTCAAAGCCAAAGTCAACTTCTTTTGTGTGCAAAATTGCTCAATGTGAAGCATGCACTGGCAATTGTTGTGTCTCACAGTCTACACAAAAAAACAGATTCCTCAAACGACGGATGTTGGAAACGTCCGTGGCGAATCGCTTTGTCTCGTCTTTTGAAAGGCATGTCAAATATCCTGCATATGCGTCGCTGAATTATAATTTGGGGTTTTATAATCGCCTTTACGTTGAAATAGAAGAACAAGACGTCCTGCCACCGAAGAATGCGGTCGCACCGGCAGCGAGCGGGGGCAAAGTCTCAACAGAAAGTAGTTGTGTTCGTTCAGCAGGCCCGTCTTCATGACCCACATCCAGCGGTACCGTGTCAGACCGTCACATTTTATGACACGTGCAGTACGTTCATGCGGTCCCATGCGTCTCGCTACGAAGCAAAGCAAAGACACATGAGGAAAAAGCCGTGCTTGGCTCAAATATTTACAGTCTGCGATTTTATGATAGGAGCCACACAGTGTTTTTCCAATGCTATCCTGTTTTTTTACCCTCCCCAGAGTCATCTCTGGCCAAGCACACTAATCCAGCTCTGGTCTAACAGGAATCAACGTTTTCATACACAATAACAGCTGGAGCTCTTGAAGTCTCCCCCCGAACCCTTTTTCAGATCATATCAGCGACATGGCAGAAGCTTTTAACGGCAATCCCTTGACCGCCTCTCCAGGAAAAACATACAGACTTTATTTCTAGACAGCGAGCACGTGCGAGCAGTGATGTCATCTTTGAAACGCTGCGTCAGACCTCACAGTCAACTTCTGCCCCTGCTTAAAACGTGTAGGTGTCCCAACACCACCGGTTCCCCAGGTGACTTTTTTACGGGATGATGGCGGCGGTTGTTGTGCACAAGGAATCAGTTCCACGTGTGGATAAATCTTGTCCTGGAGACAAGTCATTAGTGTCAGTGTAAACAGGCCTGCTCTAAGAGCCTCATGCTAACGCTCAGCGTAATAGGGAGTGAAGGCTCCAGAGGTAAATTGGGGGCGAATTCACGGTGGATTAGCCAATGCGAGATTTCCAGCTGATTCTGCACACTGCACTGAAGTAATCCAAAAATAACATCAAGAAACAAGTCATTACACAGCACAAGCTCAACCTTTGTGACGAAGTGATGCTGTTCAGTAATGTACTTTTCATGACTCAGTAACGTAAATCCGAAAGTCAACACTTAGGGGTTGATGTTACATCGTAGCCTCCAGACTAAATGGCTCTTTTTCAGGAATCAAATGTTTAGATGCAAACAAATTTGTCAGTACCCTCTGTCAGAGGTTTTCACAAGTCTGTTCTCCAAATGCTAGTCATTTCTTTTGTTCCAAGTTCACTAGCTGCATTTCCATTAAAAATGTAGGCAAAACTTTGTCGATATTCTGCTAATGTTGAAAAAACAAACAAACAACGCAATTGAGATGTTTCCATTACATAAGAAACACAACTAAAACCACACTTAACCCTCCTGTTGTCCTCGGGTCATTTTAAATAAATAAGTTTGTTCACAAGACATGGTGCGCCGTGATCCTTCAACTACTTCCTGTCAAATTCTTCTTTGTGACTTGCACCATTGGCAACATCCACTGTTGTTGAAAAAAAAAAAACCCTGTAAAACTGCAATACACAAGTGCGTGTAATGTGGAAAAGGTGTTTCTATTGCAGTTTTGCAAAATAAACTAATTTCGATACAGCCACAAAGAAAATCATCTCCCAGCCCCAAAACTTTTATTATTTATTAAAAAACAAGTTGTTTATTGGAGCAAACTCCCAGAAAACCATGAAGCCGCTGAAACACTGAGTTCCTTTAAGTCCAGACTATGACCCCACCTGTTTAGAGTTGCTTTTGAACAATAATATTGGAACATTGACCAACGCATTTGATATGCATTCATGTTTTTAGCATGGGCAAGATGCAATGCCTGTTTCTGTTTTTTTACAATTATTGATTATATAGTGCATTGATGATGTTTTCGTGATGTGAAGCACTTTGAACTGCCTTGTTCCTGAAATGCGCTGGACACATAAACTTGACTTGACTTAATGGTTAAGACATCCCAACTGTGATTCATTGACACTGTGGGAAAATGCTTTTGCAGATTTTAAACATTGAGACCTGGATCTTGAAAATATTTTTTGAGTCGGAATCATATTTAAATTATGAGTTGCAAAGAGTGGTACCTTGATGCCAAAGAGTGAAAGTTTCTCTCACTTACTACGGATGAGCCGTAAGCTTGTACATGCATTTATTTTTGCTTGGAGGCCTACATGCGTCACTTATCTTTGCTTCTTGCTTTAGTTGTACTGCTGACCTTTTGAACTCCATGTCAGTAAGGTTTGTTCCCTTGTTGATGCCAAGGTACATGTGCAAATTAGGACACATGCATGTTGCTGCAGAGTTTGCCGAGACACACTGAGATTATGAATATTTGTGGTTTCTAAAAGCATAGAATTACAAAACCCTGATAACCGGCTGCACATGGGACCTGCTCAGCAGGAATCATGCTGCTGCATGCGCTTCACGGAAACTGATGCAAAACTTTTTTCCACTGGGGTCAAAATTTCAAAAAGAACGTCAACTTTCAATCACGTTTTTTTGTAATACACGCGATGACACATTCATTATTGTAATCACAAGGTTTCTTATTATTCCGCCATTTCAAGTGACTTCTTGGAGGCCGTAACACGTTCAAAAACTCACCTAGCTTCATCTGAAATTGTCCCCTGCGACAATTGTTCAGATTTCGATGGAACCAAGAGATGAGATCTGAAACCTGGTATGTAAAACATGTTTTTGTAGCGATGTTTGAGATGTTAGCAAACTAAATAGGTGGGGTTTTCAGATTTGTTAAATCAGCTTTGGAATGATTAATTTTACAACTGTCTGTATCAACATGAACCCAAAATTAGGTTAGACACTACATTGCAAATAATAAAATTAAAGGTATTCACCACTTACTTTTCAGTGGGTGGAAATATGAGCAAATTTGACGAGATGACACAACTGGGACACGTTGAGTTTAAAGAGAAGAGCACCAGAAGTTATTTTTATTTTGTGTTTTTTTACTTTGATTTATGCAAGTGTTTATTTCCCGACCCAAATGTTTTCCTAGTGACCCAACACTTTTGCTTCCAGTAAAATGTGAATAGATGGAACGAGATCAGAATCTAATTCATCAGACGCGAGTGTCTGTTTACCCCCTTTGAGTGTCTTCATCTTTATTGTTTAATTACAGAGACATCCGTCCCACTGAGTCATGCACACAAGTACACGCATGTTTGACAGTTTGTGTGTCGGCGAACACGCGTTTGAATGCTTCCACCGTAAGGCAGCAAAACAGCGAGCCTCATCGCTGCCCCGGAACGTCGGCGTGAGAAACAAGAGCCTGAAGAACAAGCAGCTGGAGAACGTGAGGCTGAATTCAACACGGATGACGCCTGTTAGTCATGTTTGAAATTACACGAGAGCTAGGATGTGTAATCTCACTGTCACTGGCAGTGAGCTGCACAACAGATGTGGAAATGACAGTTAAGATGCAGGTAAGGCAAGTTTCACGGCTTTAAAATTAATTGCAAAACCAAAAGTTATATCCCTGATAAAAGTGGGAATAAATATACACCAAAAAAACACATCTGCTAGACTTTACATGATCACTAACATCTGCTGATTCAGTTTTGATTGAGTCTGAATGTTGGAGAGCTGCTCTAAAGTATTTGCTTCTTAGTTTTTTTCTACTTTTGCTGGGGATTTTTTATTTTTGTTGTTTTTTGCAATACTGTAACCTTACAGTCACACAAGGTTAACCATAGAAAATACAAAAAAAAAAAAAAAAAAAAAAAAAAAGGTGGGCAAAAAAATTTTTTTTCTTCATGGGAGGGGTTTTTTTTTTTTAATT
>NW_015113320.1:130427-169365 GCF_001443285.1 Poecilia latipinna | reverse complement strand
TTTCCAACAATCTAAAATCAAAAAAGAAAAAAAAAAAAAAAAAAAAAAAAAAAAGGTTGTGCAAAAATGTCATTTTGCATCATGGATGAGTTTTTTATTATTGAATTTGAACAACTTTATTATATTCATTGTATGTAGTAAATGCACAAATGTGTGCTGTAAAAAAGGCGTTAAAAATTGGGTTCTATTATTATAAATAAATACTAAATCCTGAATGGCTCCTGTCAGTGTCAGGGCCTACAGCAATGCTTCATAGCAGAGCCATCGTCACTTTGTCGGTCCTTTATTTCAGTTAAATTAGGACACAAAAGCTGAATTAACAGATTTTTGCTAGAAGTTAGAAGTTTTAATAGTTTATTTACTTAAATCCAACCAAGATGTATTGAATTCAATTAAATTAAAATCTATCTTATTGATCCCAGATGGAAATTAAGTGTTGTAATTCATAGTAAATCAAAGTTTCTCAAAGCGTTGTTGTAGATGGTGATGACTGTGGTCATGAAAGAGCACCTGTAATGGCCTGTATTACTGATGGCACCATTACAGAGGTAGTTTGTCCCCATTTACAGATTAAAAACAAACCCAAAAAAAATCACAGGGAAAAAATGTTAACTTCACTTTAATGGTCATAATATGGCACCACCATTAAAGTTTGCATAACAATTTACTATGTAAACAAAAGACATATTTCTGTAGTGAGTAATCACCTCTAATTTGTTCAAAATTGCTACTCCACCTCATTTTTATTGTAAGAATTTGCCTTTTCACAGGTTGCAATAATGTCAGTGTGTTTTATATGTGTACATTGGCACCCGTGGTGTTTATATTTGACAAAACAAAATACTTTTCTGCAGCTGCTCTTGTTGGAATACAGTCTCACGTGCCGCTCCAAACCGGCACATGAGGTTTTTTAAAATGTTCTTCATCCCTTAGTAAAGTTAAGGGAGCTGCTTTTACAAACAAACGTTCCGGGCTCTACCTGCCGATCGGTCCTGGAACATACGGTAACTCCGGTTATTATCGTGTTCCCACAGTCTCGACACTTCAGGAAGCATTATTCGCGCTCGTTTCCTAAAGCAAAGCCCAGATTACAGGGCAACGAGTGCGCTCGTGGCGCGGCGCCACACTTCACCACCGCATTTAGCCTTTCGTCACCTCTGAGACATCCACCCAGGTGTGTTTCGCTGCCGTCACTGTCACGGTTTTTACTGGCGCTCTGACTAACAAGTAGGCAGTCTGCCTCTGTCAGGACTGTAATTATGGCTGCCGTTGTGGAAGCCTGTGGCATTGTTGTCATTGTTTCTGTTAAAGTGACACACAGGCAGAGGGGAAGAAGAAGAAGAATGATAAAGGAGAAACTGTCTGGATGCCAGAGGGAGTGAACAGAGCAGGTCAAACGGGAGAAAAACACGTCTGAGACGACAGCAGACACAAACAGAACTGCACTCGGCTATTGGCAGATGATCATATCTGTACTTGTATTTCAACGACTCTTTAGGTTAGAGATGGAGGCCTTAAAGTCAGGACAGAAGATTTCAGCTGAAGCGAGGTTCTGGATCATTTGTACTACATGCAAAAACATAAATTTCTTGGATTAAGGGTGGGCATTTGTGCTATCGTTTATCATTTATCGCAAATTTCGTGTCATGATAAAAATTTTGATTTATAGTCACAGTAAATTCCGATTAATGACATTTAAAAACCTCCAAATTAATTTTTTTCTTAATTTTTCTCCAATGTTTGTTCAACAAGAGTATCAATACAAATCAAAATGCGAGTAAATGCAGTTACTATGTGCAATTTAGTGATACAAATCACACTGCTTTGTGTGACCTAAGGGAGCGCATTACAAATAGAAACGTTTTTTAAGACCATTAGTTGCTTTTCTGGGGCTATGATTGTTGTGACATGCAGCCACAGCTGTACAGTCACCTAAAATTGAAATAATGACTCGTTCTTTATCTCGATAATACCACAAAATGTTCAAATAAAACGTTAAATCCATATCACCCATCCCTAGTTTCATATGTCAACACCATTTAACCAAGTGGATCAATTAGGACACACTTTGAAAGCCTGTTTTTCCAACATATTTGGACTTATGGACATTTAATTCAATCTTAAGAATGCTAAAAAATATCTAAGTACTATAATGAACTATAAAAACTGAAGAAGGGATTGTTTAACATTGTCTGTTAAAAAGAAGAATAAATAGTGCAACTTCTGGAGTTGAAAAACTGCAACACCGGTGACACAATAACCAGAATAACATCTTCTATCAAGAGCTAAATTGAATAATATTTCAAGTTTTTGAGAAGTTGTTTGCATGTATCTTTTGGAACATAACTGCACACCTGTGCATGCAAGATGTATAAATTAGTGTTTTATACACATTGATTTTGACATTATAACAATCCAAAACCAAAACATTTTTCATTCTGAGACATCGAAAAACTTCTAATAAAATGATAATTTCATAATGCCTGAGTCCAATTAATTCTTTTCTTTCCTATTTTTTTTCCTACATTCCTCCTCACATTTAATTACCTTTTTTTTTCTTTTCAGTCCAGGCTGAAAGTGTCACACTGCTGCCTCTGGACTTGATGAATGAGTCACCACACATCGTGGGAGAGTTTACTGTAAAGGCACGGCTATTTAAAGTAGCAGGCTGATGCTTTTAGTGCTTTTTTTTTCTTCTTTGGTAGGAGAAAGAATTGCTTTTCACTTTACTCCAACCTGAACCCATTGAACTTTTAAAGTTTCCAAAAAAATAAAAAATAAATAAAAAATTGGAACAGTTCAATGCTTGGTGAAAATGAAAGCCAACACATCCAGGTGTGAGGTTTCTACCCCAGTTCTTCAGAAAAGGCTGATGAATAAGTCGTTGATTTCCGATTTGGTTGAATGGGAAGGTGTGAAATTTTTTGGAACTGCATTTACCGATGAATATTGTTAGACCTGTCTAATCTTGTTGGCATAAATGACCAAAACAACTTCAGCGCTAATTTCTCAAGGGACATTTGGATAAGCAGCTAAGGTGAAAAAACATAAATAAATCCAAGTTCGAAAAGCAGAATTGGTCCATAGAACTCAAATGACATGACGACTGACCAGAAAAATGTCCTACTTCTGCAACTCAATGAGTTTTTGACAGAAATCTGTCAAGTAAGCTTTCTTTTATGTTTTGTTTGGCTGCTAATGACTTAAGAGGTCAAGGAGTATTACTGCCAAAAAGAACTGATGAGAGAACAATGCACTTGAACATAAAATTAAACTGAGTTTAACTTAATTTATTCCTAATGAGAATTTCGATAATCCCAGAAGGAGACGTCTCAGTCCACAGTTGTCAAATATGGTTGAGTACTGAGGCTGCTTCAAGAAAAATGAGAAGGTAATTTTTTCATTGTGTACCCGTTTTAAGACTAGAGACAAATTGATGAGGGGAAAAAAAGTCAAAATGATGAAATGACAAGGATAAAGTGTACTTCTATCTCTTCCCACTGCCTCACACACAAGCAAAAACACACTTTCTCACCAAAACTGGGGGAAAGAAAAACTGCAGTGCCCAGGTTAAGACTTAAACATTTGCACAATATTGCTGCAAATGCTCAAGAAACTAACGTTCCTCAAGAAGTGAAGCATTTTCTGTCACTTACAGGTTCAGTGTTTTCTAAATAATCAATCATCTGTGGTCCTCTACACCCCCACCTGTTTCTAAATGGACACAGTTTTATCTCTTTTGTCCTCTTCATATTTAAAATGAAGTCACTGTTCCCACACCTTGCCACAAAGTAGTCCATCTTCGTCAACTTATCGCTTAAACATGACCTCAGTTGGAGTCAGTGAACGCCTCAGAAAAATTTTATATTTCTTTTTCTTAGCTAATTTAGCTACATACTAGTTAGTATTGAAGTGCTCACAATATATTAATCAAAGGAATATTGATAAATAGTTTCTGTTTCCTCAAAATCTGCAGTGTCGGCTGCGAAACCCTGTCGGTGGGCCACGAGGGCACAAACCACCAAAAAAGAGGGCAGCAGGTCACGACCTTTTTAATAAGCGCTCGTTAAAAGCAACTCAAAGAAATGAATGCAGCCAGTGAATGCTTTCCCCGTCTCTATCAACCCAGAGCCTCTGCTCCCTTTGACCGTGGACTCGTTCACCCGAGTGCTCAGCTGCTTTTTCGCGCATTGGCCGACCCCTTATCTCTCAGGTTTAGAGGCATAATTAGAAGGTGGAGCCCGGCGGCTGACGAGGTACCAGTCGCTGGGACTGGTAAAGCTGGAGCGTTTAAAGGCTGACCTTGCTGGCTCTGCGACCTAATAAATCACACGGATCAAGGAAAGGATGGGAGATCAGCTCGTTAGACCGACTAATTGGTCCGTTGTTGAGGATTTAAGTGATCTAAAAAAACCCTCATCGCTGCCTGTGAGTGTTTTTATACCAGGCCACAAGGCTTCAACACAGAGACACACACAAGACAAACAAGAGAACAATATTGCACTTGTCTCGCTTTGCGACACTTGCTGAATGCCTGGCCTGCTTTCTCAGCATTGATACGAAACATTTCTCAGAGAGAGCCAGGGGTTGGCACCGACTTGCTGTGTGTGTGTGGAAAAGAGATGCTTTTTTTTTTGTTTTACGGCATCGGTGAGAAAAAGCAGGAATAAGAGTGACAGCCGAGTTTATGTGTGTGTAATTGTCGGCTGTTGTGGTTGGATAAAGGCCTTGGTCTTGCTGGGTGGGCGACGGAAGAGGTGAAGAGGTTGGTAGACTGGGGCTGTTGGCTAAATTGCCTTATCACAAGATGCAAAGACAAGTCCCCCCTTTCCAACTGAATGCTCTTAGAAGTTGGATAAGCTGCTTCATTCCCGTCCACAGTAAAAAGGAGAGAAAAAAATGTAGTGTCTGAAGAATTTTTTTGAATTCGGCTTGAAAAACCTTAAGTATTGCACCAACTTTGATGCAAAAAAAAAAAAAAATTGCTCCACTTTCTGTAAATCTGAACATCTGTTTCCATGCCTGATTTGCCCTCTGGCTTATGGTGAAATGTGCGGCCGACAGATGTCTGTTCATACCAAATGTGACTATTAACTACATGTAAGACATTCAGTACAACATGCTGTGCTGTTTCTCACTGATAAGCTAATAATTTATTTAGCTGGGCCGACACGTTCAAATGTTGCCTCTTCTGACTACAGCACCTTCTTCCACTGCTGCGTCCCTGAGCAAACTGCGAGAGGGATTTCTTATGGCTGGTAACCATGGTAACTTTGTGCCAATTTCATTCAGGTTTCTGATGATACGTAGAACAGTGTTCAAAGATTGGAATATTGTTTTTTACCCTGCTTTAAACTTCAGCTACCCTTACTCAGGGGCAAAATGATCATCAAGCTTCCAGCTGTTTTTTGAACATCCTTCTCATACTTGATGCTGTAGTAATTGTTGGACTTCAAAATCAAACAGTAGACTAACACCAGCCATCAGCGAGTTGTCATGGAGACATAATGTATCTTGATGGGCGGACGTTATTAGTTAATGAAAGAGCCACTTCTTAGCAATTGTTCCTGCTATCAAGAGATGTTCTGTTTTGAGCTTTGCATCATATTATAAAGTTATTAAACATACCTGGAGTGTTGCTCTGATTATTTCATGCATGTTTGAGAAGTTCTTTAAACTCCATGGCAACCATTCAGCTGTGCAGAGCATCTGGATGGACCTAGGTCTGCCTTCGAGACACAGCTCCTCCTCTGAGCTGCAGCTTCTGAGCTTCTAATTTACAGAGCATCCCTGCCCCCCACTAACCTATTCTGCTCCTTCAGACTAGCCAACAACAATTAGCAAACACCTGGTGGAATTGTGCATCAGCTGAGCTCATTATAAGAGCTACTTCTTAGTGCAACACTGGTAAAAATGTTGCTAAAGGCTTAATAGAGGAGCCATGTTGTGATCACTTCCTGAAGGCGGAGCTTCAGAAAAAGCAGGAGTTTCTTGAAGTCAAATTTCTTTAAAGTAATATTTGATATATAATGCATTTTCACAACAACAGAAGATAACATAGTTACTCGATTGTCTTATAAAATGGAATATTTTGAATAAGTTACTTCTTTGTATTATTTTCGTTCTAGACTGTCACAATAGGCCAGACAGACAAAGATATCTCAGGGCTTCTACTAAAAAGGCCGCAGGGTTAAAGTCTCTCAAAGACGTTGTATTGGAAATCTATAATGTGGACATAATGGGTAGTTTCTCAGTAAATACAGAGCAAATAACAAACATTCCCAGTCACTGTTTTCATCATCATAATCATCATTGTGCATTTTGTGAACTGGTGAGGTCATTTCACATGAAAAGGTTCAGTGCCTGTTTGTGTTAGCTGACCTGGAGTTAATCATAAGCACCATTTGCAGGCAGATATCTGCCAAAGGAAAACTGAAAGCTGACTTCAGAGACAGGGCTGCACAATGGAGCAACTAGCACTGTTGCCTTGCAGCAAGAAGATCCGGGATTTGAACCCTTGCCTACATAGTTTGCATGTATGGTTTCTCCCTGGGTACTCTCTCTGTTATACCTGTTGACGTATCGATCAATAGGTATGTCTCTAAAGGACTTTAGAGGCATGAAGATGAGTAAATCATACAAATTTTCCACATGCTTTGTCAAAACAAAACAAATTGTCATGCCTTACTTTGTGCTATATTGCTTGGTGCTGGCTTTCCCCTTTGTTAGGAAGTAGGTCTTTCCTTAATCAGACAATGAAAACTGGGCATATATATCAATCAAATGTGGCCAAACATTTAAAGTCAGTTGATAAGTCTATTGACATCTTTGAGTTTTTACATTAAAATGTTCGTCAGACGTTAAACTTCAACAGTGCAACCCGACCTTCACAGAAACCCGATGCTCCTTTGTTCTCCGTGAGCCTTGGATGCACGAACCGGCTTTTTTTTTGTTTGTTTGTTTGTTTTCAACGTGACCTTTGAGACACTGCTTCCGATAGTTATCATCTCCAGTCATATAAAATGATGTGACATGTGAAATACATGTGTAACAATAAAATGCACAGATGACTGTTCAAGGTTTGGGTAAAGACATCAAGAGAGAGCTAATGAGATACACGTCTTAATTAAGAGCCTCTAATGAGCAAACTATCTGACAAGGATCTTAGTGGGGTGCAGGCGGGGTCGTTGTTTCCTGCGTAAACACGAGGAGGGAAATCACCCCAGGTTAGGAAGTGACCCACATTTTGCAAGAGGAACGATGAGGGGGTGATGCTTGTTCCCCTATTTGCTGGCACACCCTCCCCGGCGGACTGCTGATTGGTTCATTACCCCTGGTAAACACACACATACAACCCCCCACCTTGGCACACACACTCACCAAAAAGGCATCCCAGCCCCCCATATTTTATCTGCCTACTGTACAGATTCCTCTAGTCAGCCAATTCAGAGCCCCTCGTATTCTTTACTATCCCTCAATCTGCTGGAATGTGAAACATTGAGGGTTTTTTTTTCTCTAGACATGAAGTTTAAAAAACCATAAAGACATTTCACATCTTGAAAAATAAGACATTTTTTGTCATATCATTTCTGCTTTTCATTGTATAAATTCAGTTTTCTGATATTTAAAATTTTTTAACAAGGTTTTTTTTTTTTTTTGATGAGCCATATACTGTTTAACATAATCAGACAATGATTTTTTTTTTTTGTCTGCTTCTCATTAACTGACAAGTAGATCTTTATACCCCGAGGCATTTCAACAACTCACACCAGGGTGGCTTCACTTCAGATTAAGGCAAGGAGCATTTCTCAGGTGGGCACGTATGTCGTTGGGGTAGTGGCACAATTAACTCACGCGCGTTCAAGCAGATCTCTAAGGCTTCATCCTGCCAGTTTTGACCGGAAAAACCTCCTTAATAAGGATGCAGTTTCTTTCTTCCCAGCGGGGATCTGGATGGCCGCTCTTTGAAGGTTAAACTTTTGGCTGCGTCACATACAAGACAGTTTACCTTTACCAGCTGATGCCTGTGCCTCTCCATTCGCCACTTGTTGTCACTTCCAGTTAATTCTGCTTCACTGGGTAGCTGCCCATGGTCTGCAGGCGACAGAGCTTCTGGCAGCTGCGCTCAGATGGAATAAAGGACCGACAAAGTGACGTTGGATCTGCTATGAAGCATTGCTATAGGCCCAACAGGAAACAAAGGAATGCACCAGAGTACCTTTGGCATGTTGTAAATTATTAGAGGTAGAGTGGTGGATTCAATGTGTTATATATTTTTTAAATCACATCTAGACAATAATAAAGGCTATTATTAATCATTTTAAACTTGTTTTTATGTGTAAATGTAAAACATCCATATAGCTTATGACACTGAACTCTAGAGGAGTTAAAGAATCCTATTTCCAAATACGATAAATGTGATTCCAGTTGTGTATATTTAGTTATTTTCAGATGGTATGTGAGTGGCAAATGTTTTTATATTTCATGTATGTTTCCAGATTTTCAGAGGGATCTCGCGGAAGCCCGGCATGTCTGATTTAGTCTTTGGCGCCCTCAAGTGTCTGTAAAAAACACTGCATGATCAATTTGTTTTTCTAAAGAGTTTTTACTGGGCAATTTTTTTTGTGAACTTTAATATTTGCATATCATATACAATTCCTCTGGGAATTCTGACTAGTCATAGTCAATAATTGTTCAAAGAAACAAATTTTCAACCAAAATCATTTAATAATTTTATGTAAGGTGAAATGTATTGGATGTGGTCAGAAAAGTGAGGTCATATTTTAAGAAGTGATCTTTGTGTTGATCAGGATGCAAAGTGGCAAGGTTGTAAGCTGTACATGCTTACAGCATTACAAATCTCATTTAAAATTAATACATTTTTACACCACCGTGTAAAGACATTGATGTTCATTTTGTATTTTGTCTTTTTCAGAAAGAAGAAAAATACCTTTGGAAAAATATGCAGACATTTATGTGTTGTTTAGATGAGTCAAGAAATTCATGAGAAAGAGGTCTTACTGGTAAAAAAATAAAATATACAAGTGTTACACAATGTATTAAGTGACACAAGTCAAGCTTACATTGGAACAAACGTTTGGATATTTTATGATAGTTTCATCTGCATGAAGATTGATATACATGTTTATATATGTGTTTTCTTGCAATATGTACTAATTTTCTCTTCACTAAAGGAGAATAACATGTAAGTGTTTACAAGACGCTTGCCGTGCGTCTGTGAACGCACCTGTGAAGTCACGTGACGAAGTGAAGCAGCCTGTGCGGCGCCATCTCAGGTGGAACAGCAAAAGGAAAATCCAGCTCCTGACGACGTTAATGATGGATAAAGGAGATAGTCCCAGTGCTGCAATTTGCAAATTATGTGGGAATGCATTTAAACTTCCGGGTAGGATATTTACAATGATTATAGCACTGTTTATCTTCGATGTATCACGTTTTACGTAACGTTTGCTTAGCAGTGGCGCCAGCAATTAGGTGGCTAATTTTTTTTAGCCACTTACTAGCAGTGCGCGTGCACAGACGTTTAAAATATAAATACGAAAGATGCGTATTAATTATGAGTAACTCTTGATGGTTGCGGTTTTTTTAGAGGACGGGGTGTAACGTCTTACCCAGAGCATTTGGTGTTAGCCAATGAAAGCTAATTATACTACACTAAAATCCCCGCCTACGTCAAAGTAGGACATGTTGCGTCTTCTTCCCGGAAAGGCGGCTCGGCTACTTCCGCCGTCTTTAAAATCGCAAATATAATAAATAAAACACGCTACTGCGGTTCCCTAAACAGAGTGTGGAAGAAACTTTTATTTGGTTTGTTCTATCAAAATTATCAGGACAGGAACAAATGGTCTATTCTTCTATAGCGGGATTTGTTATGGCTAACTGTGAGTGAGGCGAGTTCAACCGCGGAGTTAAATATTCAGGCACTAAATAATCACGTCCACGTATTTATTTCACTATAAAATGAGAGTAACATTTGTTTTGAACATTTCTGCGGGCTCCTTCTAGTCTCAGCGTGTCATCATCTAGATCAGTGGTTCTTAACCTGGGTTCGATCGAACCCCAAGGGTTCGGCGGAGCCTCTGGCGCGGAGGTAGAGACACACTTGTGTAAAGTCGTGATGACGCCCCGTTTTGCCATCACTTGCTGCAGAGGATCAGGTTACATTGCTTAGCCAATCAGAGCAGCGGAGGAGCACTGATTGAATGGTAAATAGTAAATGGACTGAACTTTTATAGCGCTTTTTCCGATCATTTTTACCACTCAAAGCGCTACATACTATGTCTTGAATTTGGGGTGGAGGGATCATATTTTATTTATCACTACAGAGGGGTTCAGTGAATGCGCATATGAAACTGGTGGGTTCGGTACCTCAAAAAAGGTTAAGAACCAGCATCATCTAGATTATGATGCTGCTAATCCATAATATACATTCAGCTTAAGTGAATCGGGACTGAGGAAAAACATGCAGTTGTACACATATCTTATAGTTATGATTTCCCACTATTATTACTATTTTCTTTTTTGTTTTGAATTTTTAACTATAAGTTGCTAGTTAGTCGTAAAGATAAGTGAGACTGTACTTTGTTTTAAAATGCATTTGGATGAATGTTTTCATTTTTGGAACCAAAAAAGCGGTTCCCATTATGTTGAATGAATTAAATCTGGTCTACCTTCTTGTAGTCAGTGCTTATTCTGTTCTATCTGTGTCATCACCTTTCAGAGGATAAAACCGATGGTAACCTGCCCCGTATACTTGCATGTGGCCACATCTTCTGCACAAACTGCCTTGCGTCCATTGAGTGTGAAGGTGCCATAAGATGTCCAGATTGTGAGGTAAAGTCAGCAGTCCTGTTCTTTCCGAGAGCAGACACAACGCTGTTGAAAACTATTCTGTTTTGAGTTGAGCTTAAAGTTCAGGGTCATTTTCTGTTTTTACTGAAAACAGTTACACCTTTAATGTGTAAAAGACATCCAACATTTTAGTAAATTCAAACATTTGTGGGCTTGTGCAAGTGTTGTGTGCTTAAATCTTTTGATAACCATTGATGATGTTAACCAGATGAACTATGTATTTGCAGTTTTGGGCAACTCTTCCAGAAGGGGGGGTTAATGGCCTGCAGGAAGAAAGCAGAATCATTGGTCTGATTTACACTGCTGAGATGAACCAGATCAAAAGGTGACATGGTTTCCCTTACACACGTTTTACCAAAATATAACAACCGGTTTTCTTCTGTCTTTTGATTTCAGAAAATTATACATAATTTTAATGTCTATTTTCCTTAAAGCCTCCGCTGCAATGGACCAAAGGTGTGCCAGAAGAACAGAACATCACCTCGTGCATCAACTATTTCCAACAGTGACTTTGTGAAGCAGGTAAGTTTTAAACTTTTATTGCCCTAATTATTAAAAGTTGCCTGGTCTTTTCTTTTTTTTTTTTTTCAATAAATCTGTCCTAAAATATACTTTACAAATGATTGTTCCTGTTTTTTTTTTATACCTTGGCAGTACTTATTATGTTAGAAACTATGAGTAATCGGAAGAAAAAACAAATTTGAACTTTTAATTTTTTATTATTATTACTAACTGTCGCAATGTACATGACGAAATGGTTATCACAGAAATATGAAACAGAACCCATTTTGCATCTTAATGTTGTTTCCCCAGAGCTTTCAGTGTCTTTGGTTTTTTTCAATATTTTGATCAGAATCCAGAGATGAAAAAAACTATTTTCTTGATTTTCACTTTAATTTATGGCTTTAATTTAACTTTAATTTATAACGGCTTAATTTATGTAAACTTAAAATGAAGCCGTCATTGTTTTATCTGTTATCAGATACAGGAAAACTTTTATTTAGTTACATTTTCTTCTCAAATGTACAATATTAAGAACACTAAATGCACAACTTTTTTCATATTTCTTTAAGCAGGCACCTCATCGTATAAATACCATATTATAACTTTATTAGTTGCTCATTCTTCTGCAACTCTTGAACTGCCTTTATATTGTGAACAAGAAGCAAATGTTTGCCTGAATGTGGTTTAGTGTTGGTCAACAGAAAAACATTTTGATTTTACGTCAGCTGAAGAAAACGGTTTGACGCACATGGTATTTTATTTCCATTTCTCACCACCACTTAGAATCAAACATCACAAACTGTCACAAATTATCGGCTCTTCTAAACATTGCATAATATATAAATTATATCAAAGAGAAGCGTCATTAAAGTAAGCTTCTGGTGATCACATATTCCGATGGCCGTTACCAGAAAGTATGAAAACATATCTATGTCAAAGAAAACAGGTCAAACCTTAAACTTAATGTAATCAACACTCCCTTCTTATATTGTATAAAAACCCTTCACTTCTCATATTAACAGTGTTTTTTAAACTTGGTCATGATAGGTGAGTCTATATTTTTTGCTGTATTAGGTGAATAGTTTTATACACTTTGGAGGTCAAGAAAATAAAAGTCAACTTTTTTACTTGGTTACATTCATGTCCTAATATTTGGTACAAAATCTGTACAGATTAATGTATTCATAATACCAGTTCAAGATGGAGGCCACATTAGCATTTGGACCTTTAACTGTTTTTCTTCATCTGTATAGAAATTTAAATTCAAATTTCGTATTTAAAACGGACTGGTTTGTGTTTTCTGCAGCCTGCAGACATTGAGAAGATTGAGAAGACGGTAGACGAGTCATTGGTCCAGGCTGCAGAAAATCTTGCCCAGTTGGAAAACATCTACGAGGTAAAAGCAGCCGTGTCTAATGATCAGATTTTTATGATTGTTATAGCTCCTAGAAACAAAATACACCTCCATGAATTGCCTGTCTGAGGCTCTTACTGGGAGGTGGTTGTGTGGATTGACTGGTTTTCACCTGGCAGGCCCTGACAGCTGACCTGGCAGAGCAGGTGAAGCGAGAGAGGACCCGACTGGAGATGGAGCTCACCCAGGCCTCAAATAAAGCTGTGCACATGATTCAGAAATGGTATAAACTATTCAACACAGAGTATGCAGGGTTTTCCCCCAGAGTGTTATAAGCCTGGTGGGTCACCAGGCTTTACTTGAGCCCCCACCAGGCTAAGCTAAGCATTGCTTGTTGAAGTCTTTTTAAAATGTTTGCATTTTTTTAAGACTTTATAATTGGTGTTCAGGTATTAATCTTTCAATATCACTTGCTTATCAAGTGATAATTTCAAATTTTCTGTCAACTTTAAACCTATTTTAACTCAAAAACACGACGGGCCGGTGGATGAATGACTGACCTGGCGCCCAACCATCGGGCTTAGCAAGTTTTCTGGGGGCAACCTTGTGTATGTTTGTTAATATGATCTTACATTCAGTTTCAAAATTAAAACATCTAAGTATTTGTTAGTTGAGGCAATAGATTAGTTTTAACTTTTTATTTTAAATTCCCAAAATTTCTCCGTAATCTGTCATGATATTGGAGTTTGTTGACCAACAGGAAAGATACACAGTTGAACCAGCTAAAAAAAATGGAGACGCATTTTCCCTCCGGCCGGGCAGTGGTGTCCCATGTCCAGGAGAGGATTAAAGCTTTGGAGATCGCCATGCAGATGGCCAGAGAAATACGCCGGGTCCCTTTCTTGGAGCAGTACTGCATCCTGGATAAGGTTCGAGGTTTGGTGGCGTTTGAAATCCTGCACGGTTGGAGTCCGTTTTTAGACGCCACAGAAATGTAAAGCTGTTGTGTTGAGCAGCTTTGCATTTCTGGGTCATTGGAAGTAACCCTCTGCAGAATCGTGCTAGTAATGTTTCTCTCATTAAAAGGTTTTAGAAACATTGCAGACACCGGTGGATCATAAGGCCATTGATTTGAAATGCATCGCTGAGGGAACTGGAATGAGGTTTGAAACCAGATTCAGTTTTAATACAGTCACAGCAAAGTACACCTTTCTTATAATTTTTGGTTTCAAATAAAAGTCAAAATCTTGTCTTTAAAAACTCTTAAAGTTAAAGATGAAACTAAATATTTACACACGTTTAAAAAGAAACATTTATTTTCTCCATCTGAAATCAAAGTTTAATATTCTTTTCCTGCTTGAGGTAATTTAGGATTAAGATTATTGAGTCAGAGGTTTGCATCACTTTGAACAATTTGGGAAAGCCCAGATGATGATGATGATGATGTCATAGCTTCGTTAGCTTCTGATAGGTTCATTCACAACATCTGAGTTAACTAGTAACACATGTTGCCGTTTTCTGAGACTTAAGGCTTTTTGTGTCATCATGAACAACATTGAAATATATCAAGTAACAAAATTACTTAAAACACAAAACTGTTTCTAAATATACATATAGTGGTGTCAGTTCACAGAATATGAAGTTTTGTATTTTACATTTGTCTTGCATTTCTTCTGTATGTTACAGCTGTGTTTTTCAGTCAGACAATGTGAGCCAGTGTTTGACGTTGTCTCTGAAAATGGAGGCCTGCGGCTCAAACGCGTGAGTTTAAAACACTTTTTAAAAAATAATTACGGTGTGATTCTTTGGCACATGTGTCGAACTCAAGAGCCAGGGGCCAAATCTGGCCCTTTATACTCCAAATTACATGAATTAGTCCCTCAAGTTTTTCACAAATTTGAAACATTCATACAAAATCCACACACAGTTAACAGATCCCCACATTTTTTATGATTTTTACTGCAAGGTTTTCTTAAAATTGGTCAAAAACATTGGGTTTAACTTAGTGACTGGTGCCTCAGCCTTACTTGATGTCAAGCTGTAGTCCGTGAGCGACATGGCGAGTGATAAAAAGTCACATTTAGCATCAAATATTCCTAAATTAGCACCACAAAATCTGAGATTTTGATTGAAAAAAAAAAAAAAAACAGAACAAAACACAAAAACATTCACAAAAATCCTGTATGGACTGACCAGGATTAACTTTAAGAAACTGATACTGAAACAAACAGTTATTTATCAATATTTAACAGTTTAACAGGGTTTTATTAATACATTGTGGCCCTTTAAGAACATTCAGATTTTTGATACGGCCCAAAATGAAAATGAGTTTGACGCCTCTGTTCTAGGTAATACTTAACAATATTTCTTCCTATTTTTCTGCAACTTTATGCTACTTTTTGGAGGTTTTAACATATTTGCTTTAATTTATGAAGTTCATATTTGTGTACTATTGCCTAAACTTTTATAGCTGGGCTTAAGATGACTGGAAAAACACCACGTCTGCTCTGATTAGTTTTTTTTTTTTTTTTATCATTTGCTAGTCATGACACATTAAGTCATTTGTTATATTTTGCTTGTTCGTATTCCAACGTATAATCTCCTCTTTGTTTAGCTTTTTCTTTCTACAGTAACAAATTGCTCTTTGTTCTTTATATTTCAGTGTAATCAAGCAGCCAGCGGGAAACCACCAATCAGACGACTCCATCAAAAGCTCTTCAAGGAAACATGTCAAGTACAGAAACGGCTTCTCCAATCTACCCAGTAGCAAGCCAGATAAATGGGAGCCAGAGAGCCCAGGGGCCAGTAGATCATCACCTCAAGGGACCCATCTAGCCCCAAAACCTGCCCCTAGGATCAGCTCGTTCTCGGACCTTGGAAGCCCAGATGTGATTATCGAGGAATTTTTCGACGACAACCCAGAGCCTGGTGTGCAGCTCAGTCATGTGTCACTTTTAACTTGATGTCAGATTCAGGTGTAGTTGAGGTTTTGGTTTGTATTATTGATGTTGCGTCTTTCCATAGTTACTCCGACTGGACCTGAAATGGCCAACATCGAGTGGAGAACCCAAAGGAGACGAAAATGTCACCTGCGTGACAAAAAGTGTAAGGAAGGTTAGGAAGCGGCTCTACGATCTTTATTACATCTTTGTTTTGTAAACGTAAGACACTGATTTGAATCCAGCAAATAAAAATGCGATTCTGTTCGAGTGGAAGATTAATCTGGAGCTATATGGACGATTTAAAACACTCTGAACTTGACGCTTCGTCTCATTGAGTTTTATTCAGGAACGTTTTTGTGCTGTTCTGCTTTAGTTACTCACTGGGTGGTGGTGACCCATGTGGTGAATCCAAGTCACTTCTACGTCCGCTATGTGGCTGAGAAGAAGGAAAGTGAGGTTCTTTCAAGGAAGATTAACGAACTCTGCGTTGGAGAAGGTTGCCAGTTTACACTGGGAGACACCATGGAGAGAGGTATCCATGTCTCTGTCAGACTTTATCAAGCTTCTGGTCAAAAGTAATCGTTAGTATATTTAAGTGGCGGTTCAGCTGTGTTTTAGTGACAGGCAAACGACTGAGTTGCATGTGGACGTCTTCATCAAGCTGCTAACATGCTCTTGCTTTGTTGCCAGTGGGCTGGAGTAAGTTTATCTTTGCCACTTATTCACTTCCTTTGTACATCTTTGTTGTGATGTAGGTCTTAAATTTCATTCATAATGCTTTTAAAAAGGTCTTTCAAAGCCTTACATTTGAATGGTGCTCTTCAAATGTAAGAAGAGCACCATTCTCTTCTTACATGAGAATGTAAGAAGAGAAATCCTGAATAAAGTTCCTTTGGTTCTATTTCCTTTCAGTTTCCCTGCATGTGACCTGAAACCGCCTTTTGCATTCCTTCAGATTTGATCGTATATCAACATTATGATAATCGAGTTTTGACATTTGTCAATCGAGTCATAATTGTTTGTCTTGATGTGTCAACAAAGGTGCACTTCTTTTCTCCCACCCTGAGTCTGTGTGAATATTTCTCCTGAGGTGTTTAATTGTAGTTTTCCCTGCTCGTCTCCAGGCTCCATGATCTTTGTGAAGTGGAAGGACGTGGTGTGGTGCCGCGCCACCGTGGTTGAAGTCTTTCAGAAAAGCTGTGTCAAGGCTGTGAAGGCCTGTCCCGTCACCCAGCTGGCCAGTTTGCGGGTCTTCTTCCCAGATTATGGGTTCACCAAAAGCATCACCATCCAATCGTACGTTGGACTTCGACCAGACTCTGGTTGTTTGTTTCTCTTTGATGGTACGACTGCAATATTTACTCTTTTTCTCAGCGAGAAGGAGGCTGCCGAGTCTTTACTCAAAGCTGTGAACAACCACCTGAGGAAAGTGGCTGAATCTGTGAGCGTAGAGCTGAATAACTTTGCTCCTCAGGCCGTGAGATGTTCACTGAAAGACCTGGTCCCATATAACCTGGTAGGATCACTCTAGATTCAAATGTTTGGAGCTACAAAAGGTTGATGTGAAATTGAAAGGGTGTGTGTGTGTGTGTGTGTGTGTGTGTGTGTGTGTGTGCGCGCGCGCGCGTGCAGACAGAGGGCTGGAGCGAAGAGGCAAAGGCTGAGTTCTGCTGTGTGGTCGGATCTGCTGCTGTGGAGATGCGACCTTTGGGTCAGGACAAAGACTCTTTGTTGGTGGATCTAAGAAAAGCTCCTATGGAGCAATCCACTGATGTTCCCATCTCTGTCAGGGAGTACCTCGTTTTCATCGAGGTGGCCAGGTACACCTGTACATGTGTTTATTTTACCGTTAATCGTGTATGACTTGCTAAAAACTTGTTGCAAATTTGAGGTGTAGGAATCGGGACTTGTCCCCAAATACTGCATGCGTTTTTCTACCGTAGGTTTTACTCCCCAGTGACTCTGGGCAGGAAGCCTCTGATGTACTACCCTCCTGTGTATCCAGAAGCCAGCGCAGAGCTGGATGCTGTGGTCAGCCACATCAACAGCCTCTCTGACTTCTACATCCAGCTGGTATGAATCCGAGACACCAAAGAAAGAAAACAAAAACAACTTCCCAGAACTGCTCCTGTGTAATCGTCACTCTGGGGAGGTTCAACTCAGGACAGCTTTATGTCTGCAAAGTAAAAAAAAAAAAAAAAAAACTGGAAACGTTCATATATAAGTTGCTGGTATCTCCGCCGCTCTCAGTTTTCCACAAGGACACAGCAGAGGGACGCAGCAGATGTATTAATCCAGGAGATTAATAAATCTGCTGGATTTATTAAGGACGCAGCCCTGCGTCTCCAAAGCCGAACTGTGGTCTCGTTCACGCCGAGCTTACGTGCAGCGGCTCTATTTCCCTCCTTACTACCAGATCGATCAACTTTAAAGCTGCATCATATGAGTTTGAAAACATTTCTCCGTCGTTCCTGCTGCTAGCATGTGCTTGTTCTAAATGAAAATTAACATTTTCTTCTTTGATTTCCAATTTTGACTTCCAATGATTCACTTCCTGCTAAAGCGCCCCCTGGTGGTTGAAGAAAAATCAACAGAAAAGCCCCACCGGGCTTTTAACCCTCATGGTTCAAACTGTGGGGGGAAAGTAGTGGCTTATAGTTCAAAAAGTCCCGTCTATTTTTGTTTTAATACACTACTGTATCCCTTCTTCGTCAACAGGTTGACAACATGGAGTCCCTGTTGCTGTCAGCCAAGCTCCAGGATTACTACAGTGCACTGAAAGACGACGAGTTCCGGGTCTACTGCCCTGTAATAGGACAGGCTTGTGTTGCCCGTTTTGAAGACAAGCTGTGGTACAGAGCTCAAGTCATAAGTAAGGATACTTTATTCCTGGCATTGCTGCTGCAGCATTTACAATGTTTGCTACACCTACTGTGGAACAGCTGCAGCTCATGCGTTTATTATGATTCTTAAACATGTAGTGAACTCTTGAAATAAATGGTTTATAGTTTAGTTGGATTTATGGTCCGTTATGTTTATAATAATCATACATCCTGGGATCTCTAAGGCTCAAAATCAACCGGTGAGAATCTTCATACAGCACATTTTTAAATTACTAGGTTACAAATAAACATAAACACCTGCAAAACAGTTAAGGCAAAAGATTCCCTTTAAATGAACAAACAAATTAGGTTTGCATTAGATCTGTTTAGTTCTCTGAGATCAAACAAAATTTTTTTTAATAAAATTAAAACAGTTGTTTTTCTACGTACTTTTTTCTTTTCTTCCCCTAATTATGTTGTCAAAATAGTTTCTGTTTCATCAGAAACTATTTTTAAGCTTCATGGAGAGAGAAATGTTTGCCTTTCTGATATGCTTGTGTGGTTTCAGGCCATCCTGGTGGACGGAAGGTGGAGGTTCGATATGTCGACTTCGGCAATAAGCAGGTTTTGTCAGTCAGTGACTTGAGGAAGATCAAAGATGAGTTCTTTGCTCTTCCTGCCATGGTAAGAGCACAACAGAAGCACACAAAGCTCCTAAAGCAGCTACATAAAATGCTCAGGTTGCTTTGAAAGCATGTGTGTCCAACTGTCCTTATTTCTAAGTTAAATGTAACATACGATTCTGAATTTCAATGTAGAAAAGGCAAAAGTCAATTTGCAGCACAATATAAGGTTAACTTTTGGTTTCAAAAGTAATTTCTGTTTAATGCTCTGAATGTTTGTGCGTTCCCCAGTTGAAGTGAACATGTTCCTCTTAAATCCAGGCAGTCCACTGCTGCTTGGCAGACGTGACTCCTTTAGACGGAGAGAGCTGGAGTGAAGCCTGCACCAAAAGATTCATCAGCCTTGCTCACCAACAGCTGGTCACTGTCAAGGCAAAAGGTGCTGACTGTGGGTTTTCTTTTGGAAACTTTCCTTTTCAGATAAGTTTTCATCACTGATTTTAAGTCTGTTTCCTCCAGGAAAAGTACCAAAGACTGAGCCTTTGCCCCTTGGAGTGTTTGTGGGTGGAGTGAACGAGCCAAAAACCAGCATAGCTGAGCTGCTGGCAAACGAAAATTTGGTCTGCTTCAAAGAGAGGTAAGTAGTACCTGAAGTACCTGGACAAATTGCAGATTATCCAGAAAAATTGAAACAAAAGATTGCAGGAATGTAGGTTTTAGTATCAGTATTTACCACAGATGTTCTCTTCATTGTTTGAATGTTGCAGCCTAATGCTGGCCAGATAAAAATGACCAAAAATGTAAACTTTTCTAGCTTCTTCTTGAATATAATGTGTATTTATCAGGCTATGAGAGACAAACTTAAACTTCTCAGTTACCAAGAAGGAAGATGAAGAAATGAACTGCAATCAGAAGGTTATATAAAAGTATCAGAGTTTTAAAGGGCACTTTGTAAAATCAACTTCTTTTAAGCTTTACATCATTTTGTAATGTTGTTGTTCTCTCATCATACCTGGAGTGTTGCTTCGATTCTTTCATGAATGTTTGAGAAATTGTTTAATCTCTATGGCAACCATTCAGCTGTGTGAAACGCAAACTTCCACCTCACAGAGCATTCCTTCCTCACTCAGCTCCTTCAGACTAGCCAGCAGCAATTAGCAAACACCTGTTGGAACTGAGCATCAGCTGAGCTCATTATATGAGCTACCTCTCAATGAAATGCTAGTAAAAACATTGTTAAAGGGTTAATAGAGGAGCCATGTTGTGGCGACTTCCTGAAGGCGGAGTTTCAGAAAGAGCAGGAGTTTCTTAAAGAGACAGAGACCCAATTTCAAGGGATTAAGTGTCAAAGTCAAATTTCTCTTAAGACATATTTGATATATGTAGCATTTTGATAACAACTGAAGGTAACATAATACTTCCCCTTTAAATATTATTGCTTATTCAGGAGCTGCACCTACACACCTATTGCTACCTACTTGCAGTTTATGCAAGTAGCATTGCTTATCATATGTGAAAGGACTATAAGACCAATACTTTATATATTATTTAATTTCCCTTCCGGATCAATAAAGTATTTTCAATTGAATTTAAGATAAATAAGCGAGATAAGATTGTTTACTTAAAGTGCAGAGTCTAATATTTTAATTTTTTTGTCATTATTGTATTCTGTATCCATTCTTCCCTCTTCCAACGCCACATTTGACTAATTTTCTTCCGTTATCGACTCCACTGCTTCCTCTTTTTTCAGCAAGCAGAGAACCAAAAACAAAAAGCCGTCTCGTCCCGATTCCACTGTCTGGGATCCTCCGCTCGAGCCCGGCGCAGCCGCGGCGAAGGCCGAAGCTTCGGGACACGTCACTGTTGAGGAGCAAAACAACGACCCTGTGGAGCTGCAGCCGCAGTTGAAGCTACCGGATCAGCGCAAAGACCTCAAAGTCATGGTCACTCACGTCAACTCGCCAAGCAGCTTCTACGTCCGACTCACCAATTCTGACCGTCAGCTTAAAAGGTGATCATCCACGACTAACTTGTGTTTGACATGATGTTTAAATCTACAAGATCCAAAGCTACAGCTGCTTGTCCAACCCTGAATGTTTCAGTTCAGGACGTCAGTAAATCTGTCACAAGCAACTTGTTGTTGAAGTAAATGTCATGAGTGTTATTCTAATGTTTATGTAGGATATGCGAACTGGTGAAGCAGGAATGTGCCCTAATGGAGCCGCAGGAAGTTGTGTGGAAGGCGGACATGTACTGCGCTGCCAACATTAATGGAGTCTGGGAGAGAGGACGGATCTGCAGCGACGTCACATCAAGCAACACTGCAGAAGTATTTACACGCCACATAATTTTATTTCTGACGTCAGTTTGCTGCAGCTGTTTCACTGCAGAACTGTCGAGGTTTGTTAAGATGTTGCAGCAACATGTAAATAAATCTCTGAAAACTTTTACGGTACTTGGATCGTGTCGGAGACGCATCACAGCTGTGATTAAAAGGTTTACACACACTTCCTGGAGCAGAGAGTAGCAACGTTTTTGGAGCTTTTAGTTAAGTTTTTTAAGCTTTTTACCAACACAGCAGCATGTAGCTGGTAGGGATTTTTAAAAACAAAAACTGGAACAAACTGTGATTTAAAAGAGTACATTTAAATTAGTTGGTTACTTTCTTCATTACCACAGAAGAAGAATGGTTCAATGTGACACGTCTGTGACTTTTTGACCTAAACTTTGTGTCAGGATTCCCCAGTAGAGTTTTTGAAATACTTCAGTGGTGGCTTTTAAACGATGACGACTGTTTCTCTACTGAACGGTACCAGGTCAGACGGTGTGACCATGGCAACAAAGTGAAGATCCACGTCAGTAACCTGTACCCGCTTCCCTCCTCCTTGATCGGCTCCCTGGCAATGGAGTGCACTCTGAATGACATCAGGTTGGTTGTGCTAACATGTCAAATGACCATAGCAACGTGTTATTCTATTACATGTCCTTCAGTTGTTTTTTTGTTTATTCTTCCCTCTTGTGACCATTCCATCCTAAAATGTCTCCTTGCTTCCTTCTTTTTTCTGTATCCTTCATCACTTCCCTCTCCCTTCCCTTGTTTTTGTGTCCTTCCTTCCTTCCTTAATTCTTGCCAAGCATATGTTATCCATCCTTGTATCCTACCTCCCTTCCTTTTTCTGTTTTTTCCATATCCACATTTACGTTTAACTCTGAAAGGTGGAGTTTCTGAATGTATGGCAGAAAGACAAAATGAGTTTGAATCCTGAACTGAGGAAAATCAATTTTTTTTTTAAAAGGTTTTGTTGGCTCTAGTGGCCTTTATTTGAAAGTAGTTTGACAGGAAAGAGGGTAATGAGATGCGGTAAATGGCACCAGGCCGGGAATCGAACCTGCGACCACCGCCATGAGGACCAAGGCCTCCATACATGGGTTGTGCTTTGCCCCTGCGCCACCACTTCACCCCCCAATTGTTTGTTTTTTAAGGAAGATGCACCAGAGATAAATATCACTGATGTAAATGAAAAGAAAAAACTGGGACAATAAAAAATATATCTTACCCTTTGGACAAAATAAGGCAAAACATTCATGATTCAATTTACAACGGCAGCAAAAGCTGAATTATAATATTAAATGCACTTGTATCAATTTGACAATTGCAATAGAACTACTGAATATCAGAGATTTCTGACATTTTGAATAAAGTGTGTGTATTTTGTCTCTCTTCCGACACCGAGACGTTCTCTATCTGTTTGTCCTCTAGGCCAACAGGCGGCCGATCGACCTGGACAGATACAGCCTGTGACCTGATCTCCTACTACCTGACAGGAGCTTCAGCTCTGATGACAATCAAGGTGTTTCCTCTTCTTACTCTCCTCTTCTTTTAATTCTTGCTGTGGAAAGGAATGACTTTGCGTCTCTCTATCAGACGCCGTCTGCTCGCATGTAACGGCCTCGTTTGTGTTCGTTTAGGAGGAGGCAGACGAGCATCCGTTGCCCGTCACGTTGTCCTGCTCCAACAGGATGGGAGAGTACATCAGCATCGCCGACTTCCTGGTCGACGAAGGCCTCGCCTTCCGGGAGAGAAAGCCAAAGTCTGCGTGTTGTCATGAATAGCAAATTTCCAAATCCATCCGTTTTCTACCTGAGCATTAGACAGACCTTTGCTGTGTTTTTAATCTTGAGGGTACTCCTGCTTTTTGTTGTTGTTGTTGCAGGGTCCAAAAGCCCAAAGAAACCGATACCCAGACTCCAGCCACTGACCCCGAAAGTTGTGAAAAAGAAAGAAGCAACTCCCCTCCACCCGTTTCTCCTTTCCCTCCCACCCAAGCGGCTTCCACTCCTCCAAAACCATTCCCTCGCTCAATTGTAACAGCTGAAAAGGTGACCAATTAGTGAGAAACTCACTCTATAATAACTTGCTTCTGTTATTTTCTTTTAATTTACGCTTAACTTTTTCATATGTGCAAGTTTTACTCCGTGTAGAAGATAAAATAATGTAGACAAGAAGCTAAAGAACAGGGGACTGTAATGTGTGTGTGCAGGTGAAGACTTCAATGTATAACCCTCCAGAGCTGCCGTGTCCTGGTCACATCCTCATCAATGTTTCTGCTATTGGAGACGACGGTGTCATTTATGCCAGAACACAGAGTGCAGGTAAACTACAGAGATCCCTTAGAATGAGTGGAATACTCCAAAGATGATACATTTGAGATAGCATGAGGCTTAATATACTCATATTTCATATTTACTTATCCTGTCTGTCCATGTTTTTCTCAGAGTATCAGCTTGAACAACTGAAGGAAGGGATTCAGAAGAGCATCAAGACGTTACCCAGACAGAAGCCCTACACCTGGAAGTCGGTCCAGGGCTGTGCCGTCATCGGACCCGACATGTTGTGGTACCGAGGACAGCTGCTGGAGCTGCTGGGAGGTCACGTTAAGGTCAGGAAGGACTGTGGAAACAAGACAAGCTGGATTATTACTATGAACCATTTAAGGTGGATTTAATAGCCAGAATATCAAACCACAAACGATGGACAACTACAACAGATTATGTCAAGTATTGGATAAACCTTTGTAATTGACAGCAACAGTTTTTGTCTTTCTCCAACTACGAACGACAAGTGAACGTCCCAAACAAATCTATGGACTGATTTACTTCAGTTTTGGGCATAGAGACCCAGTCGGGTGAGAGCACGCTGTGACGCCTCTTATTAAGTAATAAAAATCATAAAACGTCTCTGGAAATCACCACCTTCATCTCCTGTGAGCTGTTAACTGTCTTTATTATTAACTGCATCAGTAAAACATCAAGCCTTGTATTTAGCAGTGTCACCCTGCAGGATTAAAAACACCACTGTGATGAAAATGACAGATTTTTAGAGGATTCTCATTTCCGTTACTTTCAAGAGAGAAGCATGTTTTCAGATGGATTTTTTAAAACGCTGTTTCTAACTAATTAATTTTATGAATTTCTGTTGTGATATCAGCAGAAAAAGAAAAGGGCCGGCCTAATCTTCAGTGTGCATTCCCAAACGCAGACACATGAAACCTTTAGTGTGGATGGAGCCAATGGATTCATTAATCCATCATTAATTTCCCTTAAGTGCCTTATAATGATTTTCTGTAACTTTTCATAGTAAAGTTCGACCAAGTTTCATGACGTTGTGTTGTCAGGTACAATATGTGGACTACGGTCTGGTCGAGAACATCCCAGTGGTTCATGTGTATCCCATGCTACTGTGTGTGGAGGTTCCTCAGCTCTGCATACCCTGCCAGCTCTTTGGCATCAACCCTGTAAGAACGCCTCTCGTTTTGTTTTTGTTGTTTTGCTTTGTTTCCACTTTGTTTACTCCAGCTGTTTCTCGTCTGGACCGTTAGGTTGGCGGGAAATGGCAACGAGACGGAGTCGCCTTGATGAGGGAGGTGTTACTGAACCGATCCGTGGACATGCAAGTTGTGGTAAAGTGTACTCTGGAATAATATGCAAAATGACAAACAAAAAGCAAACAAAATCGACGTGTCTGAGAATACAATTGAAAAGGACTGCAACAAATTGTTGCAATAAACAATAATATTGTTTTGAGACCATTCTAAGTTTTGCTTTAATTTCGTAAAGAACATTTAACACTGGACCTGGAAGATATTTTAAATACCCCAAATAAAACACAGCAAATAAAAATAATAAATAAACTGGAAATAAAAACTACAAGTAGCCGATTATGAAGTCTCTGTAAGCAAAGCTGCCCTTCACAGAATATTGATCGTCTGAATGGAAATTATCGAGCTTATTTTAATTTATTTAATTGCTTATTGTGACAGGCTGAGTGTAATATCAGCTCACAAAGGATGAATAATGAAGTAAAAGACAGCAAGAAAGAAAACGTGGAGCATTTATAATATAACGTAATGGAAATATTCAGCAATTTCATTTAGTCCCAGCTTTGTGCCGTCCTCCCTGGTACTCCTTGTTGTGAAGTTACATATTAGATATCAGCTTCAAGCAGCACGATTAGCAAGCAGCACAGAGTCGTGTGTGAAATCCAGTGTGTATTTGTTCTCCAGGCGCTGCCGGCTGAGCCCCGGGGAGCCGTCACAGTGGAGATCTTCCTGGATGGGATGAGTCTCAGCAGGATTCTGTGTCACAACGAACACGCCTCCATGGACGGCGCTCTCTCAAAAAAGGTCTTCCTCCGTGATGCTTTCTGTTGAAGCAAACTTCACCACCTGCCATTGCCTAGCGATATTTGTGCTCGTCTGCAGAGTCTGGTAGTGACGCCTCCCGCCTCCCTGCTGGACGTCTGGGATATCAGCACTGAGGTTCGGACCTGAAATTATGGCTGCAGATTCAAGAGCAGCTCCTTTAACACACCCTAGCTATGTACACATATAAGGTTTTGGGCAGACATTTACCAAATTATATAGCATGAAATTATTTGGTTGGATATGAAAAATGTTTTCTGTTCCGTTTCATTTCTTTCAGAGTCTAATGGGCCCAGAGGAGCCAGTGTTGGGGTCCTTTGTTAGCCCAAACCTGCCACTAGAGGGAGAACACTTTGAAGTCAGGGTCACGCATTTGTGGACCCCCAATGAGGTTATCTGCTAGCTTCACTGTCACTTCAAATGTGTAGGAACGTCGTACATCTGAGGTCTTCAACTCTGGTGTTCTGCAACTTTTAGCTGCACTCTGGTTTAACACGCCTGAATCAGCTCCTCAGTAAGCAGTCATGATTATTTTACTCAGGCGTGTTGAAGCAGACACATGCATAAAAGTTGCAGGACACCGGCCCTTTAATAAGATTTACCTTTTAAAAATATGGTGGTTGTTGCTGATTTTTTGCCAGCCTGTTTGAAGCTGCTAAGTAGTTTATTAATAGTGTTTCACCTTCCCTGTCTTGTAGATGTTCCTGTGGCCCCTGAAGGACACCGCTGATTCAGAGATGATGGATGATTCTCTGGACGAAGCTTTGACTAGAATCAATGCAGACATCACCTCTCTGCCACGACTGACCAGCTTTCCATATGGTAATGTTTCTCTAGATTTTCTTACCTGTTTATGAGGAGAAATCAGAGGTTTCTTATCAGGCGTCTTCTTCTTCTTCTTGAAATCATGGAGTTGACTTCAGTCATATTTGTATGCTAAGGTCAAATATATATAGTTGATCACCAAAGATATTATTATACTTGTGGGAGTAGAAGTATTGTAAAAATGTTAGTTTTTTTCTGTAATAAATTATGTCTATTGGGGACTAATTACAGTCTGCAGCCTGAACCAACTTTCCTCTATGACAACCTGCTAATGCAGAAAGATCTTGAGATCACAAACAGATTTCAAACTATAAAAACAAACACTGCTCTGCATTCACCTGCCTATTTACGCATTACTAACTTGGATTAGGGTTCAAATCAGTCTACAGGTGGTCTCAGTGGTGTAACTCCTGCAGGTACTGACACATTAAACTTCATTTAAATACCTATTTTTGGTTTTCAGGTGGTCCATGTTTGGCAGAGTACAGCGATGGCAAGTACTACCGGGCCAGGCTGATGAAGTTCACCAGCATAGAGCCTCTCATGATCTTGGTTCAACACGTAGATTTTGGATCTGACGACTCTTTGCCAACCAGCAAGTATGAATTTTGCCCAGTGACTTAAAATTTCTTTTAAATGTTCCACTGAAATGCAACAGTTTTTCTGACTTCGAGACAAAAATATCTGGTGCAACAGCAATTTGATGTGGACCACATAAACTGAGGGGAATCAAATGTACCAGTTACAATTGAAGCAAGCCCTACCAATTTACCCAAACCAGGATGTCTCCACATCCTTAAAAAGTCTTAAACTCATGTATCCAAATTTAAAAGTCTTAAAATATATTAACTTCATTTTTTTAAAAGTAGGTCTTAAATATATTAATGTCAGGTCTTTTGTTGTAATCTTGTAGTTTTTTGTTTTTTTCCCTGATGGGACTTTTCTGTTTAAGTCACTCACAGTCGTCTTTTAGCAAAGGTAGAGCTAGCTAGCTTTATTTGTTTTTATGTCCATCATGGGTAAGTGGAAATTTATCTCCAGTTGGCTAAATGATGTTTGCCTTAGCCAACAGCTCACTTCTGTTGCTAAGCCGTATGATTTCTTTGCCATTTTCTTTTATCGATTTCTGTCCTGATGTAAATCTTAAGTTTCATTCGCAGTGGTCTTTAAAAGTCTTAAGTTTCATTCGCAGTGGTCTTTAAAAGTCTTAAGTTTCATTCGCAGTGGTCTTTAAAAGTCTTAAATTTGAGTTGAAACCCTGCAAAACAAAACTCCTGGTTGACTGGCTGGTCTCTTGACGTGAAGTTAATGAAAAAAATTTGTGTAACACTGGATGCAAATGAATCTGGCGACACTGCAGCACCTTATCGAAACAATACCACAGCAACTTTGTGCTGTAATTAAAGTTAAAATCGACCTCTTCTTTGGCCTGGCAGAATATATTCTCCACATAGGACTAAGTGACTATTTTGAGTGGTGTGCAGATTTTTGAGGAAAAGTGGAACAAATTATTTGCACCGAGGGAAACTCATTTCTAAATTCGAATTATCCAGATTCGCCCTGGTAGCTCTGACGTACTGTAGACACAGATGGTTTTTATTTCCTCCTTCAAACTCCTGTCTTCCTGCCAGGCTGCGACAGATGCCACCTGAGCTGCTGTTGTTTCCGACACGCGCGATAAAAGTCAAAGTCGCCGGCTTCAAGGCTCCGAGCGTGGAGTGGCACGGAGACGTCCTGCCGTACTGCCCGGTGTGGAGCGTGAAGGCTGTGATGGAAATGACCGATCTGTTGCACAACAACATCACAGCAACTGTTATTGTAAGTAACGTGATTGTCTCTAACAAAGAAGAAGCAGAAATGCGTTAATTTTAATACACTTTTCTTCGTTCTCTGCAGTCACGAGAGCCAGAGCTCAAAGTTCAGCTTTTCAACGAGGACAGAGAGCTGGTCCATCTGCCTCTGGTGAACAGCGGATTGGCTGAGCTCGACTAAAACGTACAGGTGAGCTTCCAGTTCTCAGAAATTAAAATAAACTCTCTAACTGGGGTCTTTAAACTTGGCGTGTTTTCATGAACAATACATCTCTGTTTTCCAGGTGTTCTTGTTCCCATCGGTTTGGGCTTCAGATATTGTTTTATTAACGCTACTCTTAGTTTTGACTTGTTGGGGAAAAAAATAAGTTGCATAAATCTGTTGGCTGTTAAACTGTGATTTAATTCATGTTTGGCTGTTGAGTATAAGTGACCAATGTTTTCATGACCAGTTGGGTTTTTTGGTCATTTTTGTGTGAAGCTACTCATTAAAAGTCCCCAAGTGCCAACATGATGTCTGCTGAGAGTTTTCTTTAACACACATAAATGTTTTCATACCTCAGAAACATGAAAGTTCAATAAAAAATAAAATTTATTTAAAAAAATGTACATCCATCTACAAAAATAAATATTTAATATTTTACACAATAAAAAAAACAAAATATATATTAAAAAAAATCCATGTAAGTGTTAAACGTTTACCTAGTATTTGTTGTAATGCGTTAAAGAAGTGGAGGCACTCGATGAAATTAAGCAGAACTCAGTTCCATCTTTAAAAATGCTGGTTTGGTGCAGCAGGTTACAGCCGGTTGTCCAGGACGACGTTTCCATCTTTGTCCTTGAGCCTAAGCCGCCCTGTGGGGTAGCGAGTTTCTTGCCTGCCGTCAGTGTAAACGGTCTTCACTGTGCCGTCTGGATACTCCCGCCTCTTGTATTCAGCGGTGTGTATTTCCTTCTGGCCCGTGTTGAAGTGGATCTCTTTGGTGCCGTCCCTAATGCAAATAGAACCGGCAGCTTAATGGAAATCTCCATCGGTGGAAGAAGATCACAACAAACTGAATGGTTTCAGCTTGTACCTCTTTAAGGATGGAGACCCAGAAGGTTTTTTGGTTTTTTTTTTTTTTAGTACTGAATTGAATGCTGAAAAAATATCAAAGTCTAAAAAATTTCAGACTAACTTTTACGGCAGACGATGTCTGAAGTGTTGTCAGTGAACTTACGGGTTGACCTGGATGATGGTCCCGTCGGTCAGCACGCTTTCCTCTCTGCCGTCAGGAAACAGGTTCTTCACCGTCTGATCTGGGAAGGTGATTTCTTTGCGGCCGTCTGGAAAATGTTTTTCTGGAACGAAAATAAATTATATCTGAAGAGTCTGCATAAAGAAAAGTCTTTTTTTTTTTTATGATTTTGGTGTTAATTTACTGCTTATTTAAACAAAAATGTTCTTATCTTCTAAATGTGAAAATCTGATTAACTTCCATGAGGCACTTTGAGTTGCAATGACATAAGATTACACAGGGTCTCCACGCATCCTTAGAAAGTCTCAACTCATTTTGGTTTTGGGCCAAATCAAAGTCATGAATGATCTTGAAGGGCCGGTTGTGCCAGAATGTATTGATAAAACCTGATCACAAACTGTTAAAATATCAATGAATTCTTAAAATTAAACATTGAACATCTTTTCAGTCCCTCCAGGATTTCACGATTGTTTTGTGATTTTTTGCAATAAAAATAAGTGTTTGTGGTACTAATTTGGAAATATCTGCACTTATTTATGACAGTAAATGCAAATTTTTATTACTCGCGGTATAGATTAAGGGCTATAATCCGACATCAATTAGGGCTGAGGCAGCTGTTTAGTACAAGTAAAGTTTTGACAATTTGAGGAAAATCAGCAATAAACTCCTAATTATGTATTAGTGCAAAAAAAGTGAAGGGATTTATTGATTTTTGCCTGAATTTCCATGATAATTCTCAAAAAACTGGAGGGACTGATAGATGTAATATGCAGTAAATTGATAACTGCATTGATTTGAATGATAAGCACACTTGGTGATTAGTCTAGAACTTAGAGGTAGGGCTCCACCGATTGCAGTTTTCTGGCCGATCGCCCATTACCGATCTTTTAAGAAGCTTAACCTGCCGATTCCGATTTTTTTTGTTTGAAATGTTGCTCAATATAGCAAGAAAGCTGTTGAGTTGGCAACAGTGGGGTCACTACTGTAAATTATAAACGTGCAGACATGACTTGGTGGGCCGGTCTGTCAGTTAAACCTTTCTTACCGGAGAGCAAAAGAGGACAGTGGCCGACTCTTAGACCTTTGTGAAACTAGATAAAATCGGTGGATGAGATCAGCTTCGTAATATGTCACAAATCGGTTGGTCGATAAATCGGTGCACCCCTACTTAGAGGGCTACATAAAAACCACGTCTGCTCTCACCTGTCTGGTTGTTGGGAAAGTGCAGGACTTCCATACCGTCAGGGTAAGTGATGTGTGTGGTCTGAGCCTCAGCGAAGGAGTAGATCTGATTGCAGGAAGCACATAGGAGGACTATGAGATTTGGACTTTCCTCACTCAGTCATGTCTAATCAATATATCCAGAAGCTTATTGGAGGACAGAAAGGCTCACCACTCTCTGATCGGCTGTGATTTGTTTCGTGTCTCCATTGAAGAAGGTGACCTTGGCCGAAAGCCCGTCTGCTGAAACTTCTTTTCTGGTACCGTTGGGAAAGACGATGACGCGATCGCCACCAGCCAGAACCTTCTCCACCTGAAAGCAGCACAGAGAGCTTTCAGCAAAACTCACAGGACAAAGATGCACACATCAATCAGCTGACTGTAATGGCTTACGTATTTTTAAACTGTCCAACAATTTCATAATCTGTCATTTCATCTCTAAGCAACTAGAGATGGAGTTAAGCAAGTTATAGCTTTATTGATTAAAAGTTAATTTCAGCATTTTGGCTTAAAAAGTGATTCATAAAACAGGAAGTTTTCAGCATGTTTGTTTTTATTCATGACTCATAACTAATGAAAACCTAATTAAGAAGCATCTGGATACCTTTACCTCCTGTAATATGTTTGAGAAGCCCTTCATCACCACATAAAGTTCCTCTAAGCTTTTAAAGGGATTGCATTTGTTTTTCTAACTTTCTCCATTTAAATCACGTTTTGCTTGGCAGGTTTTCTCCAAACATTTTCTCCGGTTTTAAATGCCTCACCTTGCCATCGGGGTGTGTGATGACCTCCTGAGGTAGTTCTGGATCACGGGTCTCGCAGCTTTCTAGTTGTTCTGGCTCTAGAGCTATTCTCTGTAAACACACCAGAGGTTCAGGTAAAAAAAAAAAAAACTTAAAGGTATTGCTATTTGTAACTTGGAGTGTTCAGTAAACTTAAAACTACAAAACGGTTTTTCATATCAGAAGTAAAGTTTTATCTGTAAACTTGTTTTACTCAACAGATTAATACAACATTAGAGTGAACAGCTCTAATGGCGGCGGCTCTTACTGGAGAGCAGTCGTGCTCCTGCTCTGGTTTCTGGTTGGATGGTTTTTCCTGGCTCCTGCTCGTAGGTCTTGGCTTTTCCTCCGTCCTTCTTCCAGAAAACGTTGAAGAGGACGACAGAGAAGATCCGACTGACCTCCTCAGGCTGCTTTTCATCCCTGCTGACGACCGCAGAGCAGGAAGACCAACAATCATCATTCCGGCTGCCGCCGTAAACAGCTTGAGGTTGTATACTTTAAACATCAACGAGAGACAAATCTGTTTACTCTGAGGACATGTTTGTGTCTGAATAGTCCTGTTGGTGTAATTTCTAAATTACCCTGAAGAAGGTTTTTCTTCCTATTTTTTCATATTCAAGGATTTAAAAATACTTTAATATGTCTAAACCTCAGAAAAAGAACAAAACTGTCACTTCACACTTTTAAATTGAGCATATTAACAGCTTTTTCAAATGTCCTAGGGTTTTACTCAAATGAAATTACTCCACCGTCCACATTAAGAACCGTTACGCAACGACGGGCTTTAACTTTGTAATGCCCAAAGCTCGTAGAATCCAATTAAAACTCTCCTACTGCAGAACGCACACCTTCAAGTCAAGCTGAGTCAAGCTAAGAACAGCCTGGACAGCGTTTATGCAAACTGAAGGCATCCCTTTATCCAGCAGACATGACACACACTCGACTAATAGAACCAGGGGGAGACGATTTCATCTCTAAAATATTGTAAGCATCTAAATCACGTGTCCAACTCGAGGGTCGCCGGCCAAATGCGGCCTGTCGTAGCTTCCTCTCTGGCCCTCCAGACTCCTAGATACAAGTTCAGCGGTTAAAGCAGTTTCTACTTTTTCACAGAAAATCACCCAAACTCAACAGACCGCCACCGTTTTTCTTGCTATTGTATAATTGTGAGCTTATTTCAAATTTTTCACAAAAATGGTAGTTAAATTTTTTTTTTTTTAGTTGATTGGTAACTCCCACCTGTAGGTGGCAGCATTTCTTTCTTCCACACTGCTGCCCCAGCCTTTTTTGAAGTCAAGTCAGCGTTGACATGGCGACGAGTAACAAAAGTCACATTTGCCGTCATATACAAGTGCAAATATTGCTAAATTTTTGCTAATATTTATACATTAGCACCACAAAGTCAGTCTTTTTTTTTTAACGGGATTTAAAAAAATCTTGGAAAAACAATCGTAAAATCCAAGATGAACTGCTCAACGTGAAAAGATCCTTATGATTTAACTTTAAACAGTATTCATCAAATCAGAGTGCTACTTGTTAATATTTTAACAGTCTTGGAAAAGGTTTCATCAATACATTCTGGCACTGTGAGAACATTCATCATCTCGATGTGGCCCAAAATAAAAATGAGTCTGACAGTCCTGATCTACAGTAAACCAAGGACTGTAGAGTATAAATATTCTTCCAGACTATAAATCCTACGAAGCTCTGGTTTCTACCTGCGGCTGCTTGGCCGTTATCCTTCGAGTTCCTTCTTGCTGAGCTGAGCGGAGGGCTGGAGCTGCTTCCTCTGGAGTCCAGGGGAGTCTGAACAGGACGTGTCCACGTCAGTGAAGTATTTTATCTAGCTTTTTGCAAAGATTAACAAGATAAAATTAATAGACAGTCAAGCTTACCGCAAACGTCACTCCCTTAGCCAAGCTGCTTTCTGAAACTCTGGGCCCGTCCTTCGTTTGGACGCCTTTCTCTGCGGAGGCGGAGCTTTTCTTCCAGGCACTGAGGCGCAGCTTCTCCAGCGTTCGAATCTTGAGATCAGAGTTCAAAAAGCGCGTTGAGTGAACTGATCTACCTGGAGGCAAACTGGATGTCGGGTTCAAGCGTAAGCGTTGAGTCGAGTGGTTGCACCTCGTCCCGCAGAGCGTCGTTCTCCTGGTGGAGGGAGTCGATCTGCTGCCGCAGGCGGCCGTGTGTGGAGGCCCAGCGGCTCTCCCTCCTCTTCAGCTCCTCCTGCTGGGAGCTCAGCTGCTGCTTCAACAACTGTTGGAAAAGCAGAAAACATTGCAGGAGGCACAGTGGCGGGCACAGATCGAGACAAATTCATCATTGTCATGATAAATGTCACTTAATGATCGTTAAAAAAAAAATTAAAAACTGACTGTATGATGGGAATTGGTTTTGTTATTTGAGAACATAAATAAATAGAAAATTCAACAAAATGAATTCACTATTTAATACTATTTATTTCTCAAACGGGAATGTTTGTCAAGAACAATATTTGTTTGTGGCTCTATGAATCATGTGTTATGTGTGGGTAACAAGGTCCAACAGTAAAAGGATTACAGTGACATCACAGTAGCTCTAATTATTGCATCAGCATGGCGAGCTTAAGGTCTGGCACTGCGTTTGAAGTCGACGTGTTCACCCCAATGTTGGGATTAAAGATGGTGGGGGGAGGAAGATGCTGATGCTTTGTTTCTGCTTTTTAGCAAGTGGTTTCAAACACCAGCCTGTTAGTTACAAGTTTACTCAGTGAAATATTTAGGGGTAAAGACACAGACGTATTTAAATGAGTGATGTGTGACGTGAACCTGGATTTCCTCCCGTTCCTTTTTGTCAGGGATGGCTCTGGCCGCCGACACGTGCTTCTCAAACAGTTTGCGCTCTTTCTGCAGCTTCCTGTTCTCCTCCCTCTTGTACTCCTCAAAATTGGCCAGCTCCTGGGCTTTTGCTTCCTCGAACATCAAACGCTCTTTCCTACAACATACAGAGGCAATTCTTCAAGGAAGCAGAGGATGAAACGATTCTTCTCAAAAACAAAAAAAAATCTGTCATTTTGCCTTTTTTTTATTTTAAACCCTTCAAAATTCTTCCTTCCAGCCTCACCTCAGGTCTTCCTGTCTTCTCTCGTTCTCCTGCCTGAGCTTGGTCAGTGCAGTGTTCTCTTTCTTGAACCTCTCTATCTCCATCTCCAGCTCAGCCAGCCTCTCTCTGAGCTGTCTGGATTGGACCTGCTGGGCTGCAGATGAAAACAAGCACACAGAAAAATAAAACATCAGAAAAAACAACACAGGAATCCACTAGCTTTTACCCTAACCTAAACTATGGAAAAGTTCAGTCACAGAATCTTAAAGGGGCAGTGTTATGTGTTTTCCAGCTGCTTAGTATCACTTTATAGCACAATCAAGTCATTGTTACCTTGAGTCGTTGTATATATCAAATTTGACTTGGAAGAAATTTTACTTTGTAATTTAATGCCTTGAAATGGGGACTTTAAGAAACTCCTGCTCTTTCTTAAACTCTGCCTTCAGGAAGTCATCACATCTCTCCTCTATTAACCCTTTAGCAACGTTTTTACACTGAGGAGCAGCTCTGTGTTGAGCTCAGCAGATGCTCAGTTCCACCAGCTGTTTGCTACTTGCTGTCTGAAGGATCTGAATGGGAGAGGGCTGCTTTGTAATTTGGAAACTGCAGCTCCGTGGAGGAACTGCGTATTGAAGGTGGGACTAGATCCACCCAGGTGTTTTGCACAGCTGAGTGGTTGCCATGGAGACTAAAAGATTTTTCAAACATGCGTTAAAGAACAAAGCAAAACACTCCAGGTATGTTTTGATGAGGGAATAACATTATAACATGCTGTGAAGCTCAAAACAGTTGATTTCACATAATACTGCCCCTTTAAGAGTGGAAGTGTCGTCTGACCTGTGTCGACCTGTTTCCTGTTCTCAGAAGCAGCAGGTGCAGCAGGGGGAGGTGCGCTCTGAGCTTTGGGCTTTAACGAGGGGAACAGTCTGGTCATGAGTTGAGAAGCTGGTGCGAGTTCAGACTCTGGGCCTTCATCCGGCTCCACAGCTCTGCTCACCGCTACTTTCCTCAGCACGGCCTTCTCCAGTGGGGAAACTCTGCCGGCTGTCAGCTTGGGAACCGGACTGACCCCCCGACTGTCGCTGTCCTCTGTGACGGCCGTGTCGTCCAGGTCGTTCCAAGTGTCGTCGTCGTCAAATATGACCTTCCTCTGCCGGTCGCGTCCATCCTCGATCAGAGTGGAACCATCGGCGTTGCTGGCGACGCCGTCACTCTCCTCATCGTCATCTTCTTCCACTTCTTCCCCGAGACTCTCCTCATCCTGGTAAGACCTCTTGTCGTAAGTGGGATTAGAAGGAGCTGAAAAACAAACGGTGACTTCTTTGCCTCCAAACTCAGAGATCTCGTCGTCTTGTGGCGCCTCAGACTCCCGTCCTCCCTCGGTTACTTCGCTCTGGAGCGCATTGCCCCTCATGCTGCCCTCAGACGCTACTGACTCCAGAGAAATCCCTTCACGCTCCGACCCGTCGGTGAGCTGGACTCCGCTGCCCTTCTGAGGTTTGCTTTCTGATGTCGACTTGATGGGGGTGGAGGAGAGTCGCCTCTGGTGGAGCCCAATGGCAGAGTGCCTCTTCTGCTGGTCCAAACAAAGAACCTGCAGAGCAAATGGAGAAAAAATAAATAAATCTAGTTGGGTAATTAAGAATAGAGTCACTTCAATTCACTTTGGATGGTTTTGATCACAGTGGAACTGAAGTTTACTCCTCAAGTTAGAGCTCAGTTAAGGTTTTCAGACAGAAACCACTGAATTTGACTGTCAGATTTTGGTACTGGACATGAATCTGTATTCCTCACCTTCATGACGAAGGAGGAGTTGGATGAGAAGGACAGCTCCTCGGCCGCTTGCTCCAGCAGCTCAAACTCTCCCAGCTCCATGTTCTCCAGCTGCCGGTTGCACTCCCACCGCTGCAGCTTCTCCTGGAACGACAGCTCGAAGGAATCCCGAGGAAGTCCGCCTCCACCTCCCGCTCCAGCCGACTGCGCTTTAGAAACACAACTCTTCTCTTTCCCGGCATCGCCTGACAACCCCACCTGTTTGATCACAGGGTTCGGCTGCAGACTGGGACCGGTGTTCCTCACCACCTGGACTGGGACACCCGTATTATATTCCTTCTCCGGCTCCAGCAGATGCTTTACCGGTCTGGGTTCTGGTGCAGTAGCAGGTCCGGTGTTCTGTCTCTGATGACTCCCCAGGACCCTGGTCGTCCGCGCAGCCCTGCTCTCAGCCCTGACGTACTGCGACGATGAACGCAGCCCCCTCCCTCGGTTCTCCTTGTTGAGTACGGCGGTTTTGCGTTGGACGGGAAGCGGCAGGCCGGTGCTGCAGCTGGCCTTCAGGATGGAACTGGGTGCAGAGTTGCTGCGGGTGATCGCCTGTGGTTTCTGCTCCTTCTTGTCCTTCGCTTTCTGCGCTGATGCCTTGGAGCTGCTGGTAAATCTGGAGAGGCCCTGGCCTCGTTTCAGAAAGGGCCGCTTGGGAGGGAACGCGGCTTCAGGGCTGGCTGGCTTCTGATCAGATCGGAATACAAAAGGTTGAACAAACTTAAAAAAACATCTGAAACAACTCTAAAGCCTAAAATGTCAGCACTTGAATAAAATGAAAAAACAACCAAGGTTCCAGGTCAAACTTTCAGATTTTACTAGATTCAAATAACTGATTTTTTAATTGTTCAGATGTAAATACAAAAATTATATTTTTAATTTGTATTTATTTTTATCTTATATGTATTTATTAATTTATATTTTGTATATGTATTATTTATTTTAATTATTATATTAAGATATAATTTTAAAAATATGTCAATTTTAAATTATTTTTGTTCTTTTTAATAAATGGATGGGGTTTTTAATCCTGCATTAAAAACATCCTAGTTCTGAAAAGTCAAACACATCATATTGACAACTGAAAAATGGAATAAACTAAGACCTGGAAACTTGCAGAGTAATCTTCAGGTATTTATTCTCTTACAGGCTGTTGCTGGGCAGACTTCAGCCTCTGCTCCTCCAGCCTCAGTTGCTCGTCCAGAAGCTCCTCAAAGGTTTTCTTCTGCCCCCCAATGCCTGGTTTTATGGGTCTGAAGAAAAGCCACAAAGGGCAAATGGTTGCATAATTATTAGAAATTCCACTCATTTAAAAGGACATATATAAGAGAGACATGTTGAAGTGTGTTTGCTGCTTGTTTAATTGAGGAGATATTGGCATTTTTAATATTAATTCAAATAAAAGATGTCTTTACCTGTCATGTAAGTCGTCTTCCTGCTGCCTGCTGTTGGCCTCCGGCTGCATGCACGCATGATCCGACTCTAAACTCTGCTTCGGATTCTCTTCGCCGGAGTCCCACATGCCTGCAGGAATTACAAAGTGTAAAAATGGGTTAACATAAACAATTTACAAAAATTCATCTCAAAGTGACACCAAGCAGATTTTTTTTATTTTCTACCTAAAACCAAATATGTTTTACCCTCATCATCTTCATGTTCCTGCTGGTCAGAGAGCTGCAGCTCCTGCCGCAGGCCGCAGTTCCTATCAGGGCTGCATTGGACCGTGTCTTTTCGCCATTGTGCTCCTGGCAGCCCTGGATTTTCTGTGGATCATAAAATAGAGAAGGTATGCATATTTTCTATTTCCAGTTAAAAAAAAAAAAGATTAATCAAAGCAATTTAAGAAGCTTCTTTTTCTAACCTTCAGTGCAGATCTGAGGTTCGTCCCCAAGCCCCAGCAGTCTGTGCTGCTGCTCCTGCAAACACAGCAGCTCCTCCAGCTGGTGGGCTTTCAGCTGCTCATGCATGTGGTGCTGCCATTTCTTCAGCTGCAGGAATGTACGCATAGTTACACAGACAGCACAACACATAAATGAGACCAGGCTGGTTAACAGTACCATGGGAAAAATATGATTTAAAAAATGTTCTCCACCATATAATTTTTACAGTTTAAAATCCCTTTCATGAGATGCTACAGAAAATATCAGTTACTCAAATATTCTTGTTCCTTCCGGTGCGCAGGAAGTGTAGCGCTGCCCCTCCCCACTTATTGCTGGCTAGAAAAGAAAGAAAAAAAGCTTACTATACTTTCCCCGATACTGAAAAGAAAGACAAAACTGGCTGTTTGGAGTAGAGTAAACTAAAGGAGTGCTACTTTTATTAAAATAACACCGCTTTA
>NW_015113320.1:89697-127294 GCF_001443285.1 Poecilia latipinna | reverse complement strand
TACAACAATAAGTAACTTTTATAAATAATAATACAGTTGTTATAAAGAAGGGTGAACCAATATGAAAATTTGGGCCGATATCAATATCGCTGTGATCGATATTATGATAATCGATATTATTTATATTTCCATACACTTCCAACATCGTATAAATGTGACCACAACTTATTACTTCACCCGTATGACCCCCGGTTTCATTTATTGGGCCGATGCCGATACGTTTAAAAAAATGAAATAAAATAGGACTAAACTCAATACCGATGTTGCTGCCGATGTATCGTGCATCCCTAGTTACAATCCATCATTTTAGCAAAAGTAGAAATGGTTGCTTTCCTGTTTGAAACACAAGCAAAAAGATCATGACGCAGTCTCTTGTCTCCTCCCAAGAGGTTTTGTCCAGTTGCTTTCGAGGGAACTCAACAAGACATGTTTGATCACAGACTGTTTACTAACCACTAAGTCCAGTGCATGTTAAGAGCATTTACTTCAACACCTCCTTTGCAGATAAGCCCTGGTCAGCATGAATAGCTTTTTAAGGGAGAGACGGCCAATATATCAGGGATGAGATATTAATAACCCTTTGGTTCTCTGGCTATTCTTATCACTTCACCATTCTTATCTACCTGGAAGCACAGATGCTCCCACATGCAGATCTCCCTGTAGACTTTACTTATTTTATCCAGTTAATTAACTTGAGTAAGTAAAATCACTACATCAGCTACTGTGAAGACAATTGAGAAAAACGCTGCATAATGACACACAGCAGGTAAATGCTGCACAAAGTAGTAACTCATCAAAAATGTTATGCCTTTATTTTTGAGATTACCATTAGAAACAAAAAGAGTCACATTTTAAATGAGCTTTCATTTCCATAAACCTCCAGTTTTGCGCTCTCTTCAAAGCTCTGCATCTGTGCATCAAACGCCCATGTGTGCACACAATGGTAATCCCAGATTGGTTGATTAGATTTTCCTAATCCTACTCTCTTTTTTTGAAAGCATAATTAATGGCTATAGCTATTTAAGTGAGATTAAATCCACACTGAATTTGTGTAGAATGTGCTAGTAATTGAGACAGAGCTGTCAGTTTAAGACGACAAATTCTGGCATTTCTAATGTTCTCTATATTCAAAGATGAATCTTCATGTTTAATCTTAATCTCATACTGGATTCTAGGGGTCCACACTACTACATAAGCAACATAGCTAATAATCTGCTGTATCAGATTTACGGCCTCACCTCTTCCAGCTTCATCATCAGGGGTAGATCTTGGGTTCTGCTTGTCATTTTCCCCAAATTCTCGAAGTGTCCATCTGAAATCCCCTGTGGTGCAGGCCGGAGGTAGCTCACCGGCCTGGCTCCCTCTCCACGTCCATCCACACCAAAGCAGCTGCTGTCCGTGGAGGCAGGCAGCGGAGCGAAATCGGAGACGAAAGAATCGTCCGGATGCAGGGGAGCGGGTACCGCGGCGGCAGTATGCCGCAAGGACGCTGCTAGTTCCGGGGGTGGGCTGAGGATCACCCCGGCTCTGGTGCTGCTCGGCATCCACTTGGTCAAGAAGTCCGCCGAGGAGTACTGCAGCTCGGACGGTGATGACATGCCGACCCAGGGTGCTTCAATAAGCGTTTGCTAATCCGGGATTTGACAAACAGATTACGGTGACAGTTTAAGGGTTAATTTAATAATGAATGTACGACGTTTAACACACTGACTGCGAATCCAAGTTCCAGATCAAATGAGACAACACATTAATTTCTGTATGAACACCGTCGAACCCAAGGTATAAATAAAAGTTAGTCTAACTCATATCGCATTGACAGGAACAATTAATTTCGGTCCTGGAAGCGAATGGTATTTTAGTGAAATGACGTAGCAGTTTAAAGGCCTGTTTACACCTGCTGGTATAATGTTTAACTTCATACGCAACGTTTTTAACGGTTATTACATTAATATCCAAACATGTACATTTACGGCATCTTCAGCCAGGCCAAGAATAGTTGAATTTACCTTTTGTAAGCAAGACGAACGTCTGGCATGTGAAAAACAAAAATGTAACACATATGAACCAAACAAAAATTTCGAACCCTGCCGCCATTATAAAAACAAAGCCCGCGAGAGCGGACGATTGTTGGTGCATTGTGGGTAATGTAGTTCAAGGGTCTTTTTTAAAAATGCGCTTGGGCGGGTTTTAATATCTTTTAAAAAATAATACAAATACACAAAATATGTGCCAGTATATTTTGTGCTATTTTTGCAACATTTTTACAACAAAAAAATTATGAAATATATGTTCCTGGAAGTTTAGTAAGGTTTATGTATCCGGTTTAATCAACGGTCCACATTTACACATTTCAAAATAATGGCTTTATACAGATATTTTTCAATCCACGGTTACACTTGCACACGTGTGTTTATTTTCTTAAATGTATATTACTAATTAAAATATTTCAGGCGTTTTAGGTGTTAACAAAACACAAAGTAAATGTCAAAGTCGTATGTGAACTTTTATATCTAAATTTACAATCCGGAAGTGAACTTTGAGTGCTGTGATTGGTCAATCCAAAAATACCGAACTACCGTGACGTGACTCTAGAAAGTGAACTAAAGGATTTTAGACACAATGGAAATAGTTAAATGTGATTCACACGGTAAGCTATTATTCATAAGATACTTGTTATAAGTTGTCGTGTAACAAAAACTTATTTTGTGTTTTAGTACCGGCGGACTCTGTTGTATATGTGGCTCTTCTTGCTAACTTAGAATGTATGTCAAGGTGGATTATTCTCCATTCTTGGTAATGGTTGTAAGATTTGCTAAATAACACTTGCTCTGTGTTCTCGCAGGTAGTGTATGTATGCTGAAAACCGGTGTGAAAGAGGGGCCAAATAAAGGCAAGAGCTTCTATATTTGCATTGACAAGCAGGGCTGTGATTTCACCCAACAGGCCTGGTACGTCAGCAAATTCATCAGCGAGCTCTTGTAATTAAGAAAATATCCAGCAGTTTAAAGTCTTAAACGTGTTCTTACTCTGTGCTAGAAATGTTAACAATTCGTTAAATAACAGTACAGTTACTGTAAAAATAAAGTACACTCCTTTTTTTTTAATTACAAATAGACCTAATTTATCAAAAGCTTTTCAAGTCCCCCTTCCCCTTTGGTTTCCTCCTGTTTCTTTATGATTGTCACTCCCTGTCCAGTCTTCTGCCATAACGAGATCATTACTTTAATAGCTTAAACTGTACAAAAAAAAAACCCTCTTCATGATGTCATTCTATGTAAAACCTTAATGTTAGAAATGAGTCAGCTATCTTCATTGTATTTTTTGTGTAATCTGTTCTAATATTGTGCATTCAGCTTTGCAAAAACGGTTTCGACTGAGATTTAAACATTTAAATGTTGTCACGTTTAAACTAACTTGTCATATTCAGCTGTTACTCTAAATTCTCCACATGGCCTCCTCCAGTATCTCTCCTTCCCACTGTCTGCATCATGAAGAGTCGGTGGTGGAGCTGCAGGCGCTCAGCTACAGCCAGCAGCAGCAGAGCCACCGGTGAGGATAACAATCAGTTATTGATTATTAGTAATTCTTTAAATTAACATTGTGAACGTTATACTTGTTCCTCATTTGTCCCAGACTCTACTACAGATGTGCTGTCGGGAAAAGAGAAGGTCAGAGATGGTGTGGAAACGTTCCCTGGACTGCTGTAAGGCTAACTTTGTCGACATTCACTTCCCCAAAACTCCTAGAATGCATACACATTTGATATTGTTGCAATCATATTTATTTAAGTCTATATTTTATAAATAATTGCAGCCAGAAAAAGAAAGGAGAACCCCTCTAACTGACTCCCAGCTGCAGCCCTCCTGCCTCCCACCTGTCAGAAATCCCTTTAAAGCTCCCGACAAGACGCACAAACCTTCGGAGCGGAGAAGCGTGCAGAGCGGTGGGTGTGAAGAGGAAGAAGGGGAGAAGAAAACTGGGAAAGCAAGTTATAACGCAGAAGGAAGACAACGTTCTCAGAAGGAAAATATGGAGGCTTTAGGCAGAGGAGTGGAAGCGCGAGAGGAAAGAAAGTTGAGCGCACCTGAAACACATCGAGGTAAGCTGCTCCCAGCAGGTATGAAGGTGAAGAAGAGGATTTCAAGCGAGGAGAGCAGCAAGTCCAAAGCTGACGGCGCTGATAGCACAGCAGCTAGGACGCAAGACAAGGCTGGGAAAAGTTCTGCGGAGGAGAGAGAATCGGAAAAAACCATTTCCACACGAGACATTGAGAAAATTGGTCAAATTTGGCCCGACCTACACAAAAACATGCCACAGAAAGCAACCAGTAGTCAGACCTCTTCCTTGAGACAAAATGAGCCCACAGCGGAGAAGAGCATCGCCAAGTCTGTCCCCGGCAGAAGCAGCCAGTCTCCCAGAGGAGCGGATTGTGCCGTTTCTGTTAAGACAGAGACCCACAACGAAGAAGAGGAGGATGACGACGTAGTTTTGGTTTCAGTGAAACCGGCAGCTCGCCAAACTGCCTCGGCTTCTTGTGCAGTCCAAAAGACGATCACCAGCTTTCCTGGGTTTCAGTCGGCCGCCCAGGTGGGCGACCCGAAGGGGATGCACTCTCTGCTCAGTGTCCAGCTTCAACAGAAGAAGGTTGGTGGTTCCACTGAACCAGTTTGATGCAAACATTGACGTTAACAATTAATTTATTTGATATTGTAAAGGATTAGTGCAGTATCGCACTGTAAAAAATAAAAAAAATCTTTCAAGTGTGGCTGAAAACAAACGCGCTCCCCCCTCAGGCGGTATGGTTTTTATATCGGCCACTTGAATTTCAGGATGATGACCATTTTTCAAGATGGCTGTCATTTTTTTTAGCCTTTTAAACAAGTTAGGTTGTTGTATCTGCATGTGGAAGATTTTTCTGGAATATTCAGTTTTCTGCTGCACTATATTTTGTTTTTACTGTCATGAAGATATTTAAAATGCACAAGCTATGAAAATACAGTTTAACAGGGAAACATAGTCGTATATTAATCAGATATTTTATGCTGTTTTAAGTTTTTGCCCATATTTGTGTGTCTATGTGTTCGCCTGAGCAGGCCACTCTGTCTTCGGTGAATGTGGAGGCTCTGCCAGATAAAGGAGAGAGGCTGAGGATACAGGTTAAAGAGCTGGAGGACGCTCTGGAGTCTCTGAGCCTCGCTGCTGCTTCTCAGCCTGGTGAGTTATCACCGCCCCCCCCACTTCCAAACACAGTATTACAAATCTACGCTGAGGAGACGGTGTAGAGGAAATCATGCCGTCAGTTGCTAATCCACCTCATTAGCTTTTGGCGCTCCTTTTTTTTTTTTAAACTCTCTATCCGGCCGTATGGTTACAAAACAATCATTTCGAAGAGCAAATCTAAAATCTGTTGAATTAAAGTAGCTGTTTTTGTCTTCTCACTGCTAACGTGACGTGTAAACCTCTTCCAGAATCTGCAGAGGAGTCCAGGAGCAGCGGTTCTGCTGCCGGCTCCGCTCGGCCCGTCGTCAACCCATTCAGCAGGCCGGGCGGTACCGTCCTGCTCCCCTCCGCTCCAGCACCAGGCCCGGTGCGGCACCAAGCCTCCGGCAGCTCTCTGGGGATTCAACTGAGCCAGGGAAACGCTCAAACCTTTGGAGGTGAGCCATTACTTAGAATCGTGTGGGGGGAGGGAGGACTGTGTATGTCTTTTCATTTGATTAGTACTTTTCCTTCTTCTTCTTTGTTTTTGCCCAGCAGATCTTCAAATGCACCCTTATTATGGCGGCAGGATGACGAATGAGCGCCTGCTGGCGGTGAAGAACGCCACCTGCGAGGCCATCGACCATCTTCACAAATCTCTGGAGTCGTGTCCGGATCCCGAGGACGAAACTTCGGACCCCAGAGGCATCAAGGTTCCCCTCTCCTTCACTCTTTTCTGCCGAGTCAGCCACAAAATCTGGTGTTCTGCTTCATTTTAAACTCTTTAAAGCTGTAGTTATCAATAATAGACAATAACACTTTTAGAGTGTTCTGTGTCAGTAACGTTGAGTTCGTTTCTTTGTTTGGCCGGTCAGGTGCCGCTCCTGGCCCATCAGAGGAGAGCTTTAGCCTGGCTGCTCTGGAGGGAAGCTCAGAACCCATGCGGAGGAATTCTGGGTAACTTTTATTTATCCGTGGATCCACGACCTTTAGCAACACTTTAACACCTTTACAGATTTTAAATTTGCTCAAATTAAAGACGAATTGGGTTTTTTTACTGGCTGATATAAAATGTTTCCCAATACTTGGTGATTCTGATTTGATTTTTAATCTTAAATGCAGGTGAAGAAGAGAAAAAGTGCATTTACAGGAGTCTTATGTTTTCCATGTTTATACAGCAAAACATTTTTCCCTAACCTCTTATCGTTGTTATTTTTGCCTTTTGCGTGGCTGCAGCGGACGACATGGGCTTGGGGAAAACTCTGACCATGATCGCTCTCATGCTGACCAAAAAGATGGAGGCCAAAAAAGAAGGAGAAAAGAAAGAAGAGAAGAAGTTGGACTCCTGGATCTCTAAAAGCGGTAATCCTTATTTGTCATCAGTCAATCCTTCGTTTTCAATGAAATCCAGCTGAGTGATTGTAGTCATTTCTAAACTGTTCATAATTAGATGACACATCATTTATCTGGTTGAGTTATTGCTTGTTTCACTGTCCAGACTCCAGCATTGTGTCCTCTAAAGGCACTCTGGTCATCTGTCCCGCCTCCCTGATTCACCACTGGAAGAAGGAGATTGAGCGGCATGTGAAGACGGGCAGGATGTCGGTGTATCTGTACCACGGTTCCAGCCGGGAGAGAAGCGCCAGAGCGTAAGAACCAACACTCCTGTTGAACACACCGATGACTTTCCTTTGCTTTATTTTTTTGATCTGCCTTTCTAAAAATAGCTGGGACCCATTAGAATCTTTTCTGCAGCCAAATATATATCAACCTTCCTGAGCCATGTTTGGTCTAAAAGTTATTCATCCCTTTAAAAGAATCATCATGTTTTTTTAATTTTTAAATTTTATTCTAATTTGTGCTTCTCCAAACTGGCATCTTGAAAACAATTGAATTTTTGCCATGAAAAATGACACAATTGTTTAAATCAAAGAAAACCAAACACTTATTTGCTCTGCTAATTCTTTGAGACACATTTGCGTTAGCAGGCGCAGTGAAGAGAGGACAGATTTTATATACGATTATTTAAAGCACAAGTGACTAATGTTGAAGGCTGTTTTGTATCTGGGGCTGCAATAAACAATTATTTTAGTAATTTGTTACTCTATTTATTGTGACAATTAATTGATTAATACAGCACAGGACTGATCTGCTTATGTTTTGGATTAACTGATTAATAATTGGACAGCAAAAGGGGCTTAATAGGAGTTTTTTTTTTTTTAACTAGGTAAAGCTAAAACTTTACCACTTGAAGAGTTCTGGGTTCAACATATTTACAAGCATTTTTTTTATACAAGTTCAAAATGAATATATTTTTGTACAGCTTTGGACTGTGTTGTTGTTTTTTTTTGGCAAACTGCCTTTTTTGAGTCTGAATAGTTAATTATTACTATTTTGGTTGAGGATTATTTCGATAATCAATCCATCACGATTAATCGGATTAGTCGTTTCAGCCCTGATTGTGTTTCTCTTCCAGATTGGCAGATTACGACGTGGTGGTGACCACATACAGTTTGGTCTCTAAAGAGATCCCTGTAGAAAAGGAAGATGCTGATAATCCCGGCAAAGATCCCGATCATGTGGTAAATACAGCAAAACTTTAAGTTTTATGTGTAAATAATAGTAAAAACTAAAATCTGATCAATAATTAGGTGATCACGTTAAATTATGTTGAGATTATCATATTGTCACCTTCCTAAAATAATGACTTTTTTGCCAAAGGTGATTTTCCCTCCACTTTGGCTAAAAAAATAACTTATTTTAGGAAGGTGATGATATGCAAAGGAAAGAAGAAACTAAAACAAACTCATCTCAGGTCATATGTTGTATATCTGCAGCCATCACATTCAGGCCCTCTGCTGCGAGTGACCTGGGCCCGTGTGATTCTGGACGAAGCCCACAACATTAAAAACCCCAAAGTGCAGACCTCCATGGCTGTCTGCCAGCTGAGAGCCCGCGCCCGCTGGGCCGTCACCGGGACCCCGATCCAGAACAACCTGCTGGACATGTACTCTCTGCTGAAGTAGGTCCCATCTGGTTGTCTGCTCAGCTGCTGTCCTGTCCCAAAGCTGGAGTAAACGAGTCTGACAGACTTGTGTTTACTGCTAAGCAACATAACGTATGGTTAAATTTAGGCATGCACGATATTATCAACATGGTATCGGTATCGGGCGATATTAGCTGTAAAATTTAATATCGAACATTGGCCTTTCCGTCAAAATAACTCACTGATGTAAAAATTGTTGTTATATGACAAACCAGTGGCAATGATGCCTGTAGCACAGCACAATGTCAAATTTGCACTGTTTGATTGTTGTCGTTGTCTTAGAGAGTAAATATTATGAGTGAATTTGACATTAAACATAATGTAAGTTGAAAGCGTTGCATCATTTTCAACCTCCTTTTTAGCCTCTGCATTTGGTAGCTGACTAAGCTGAAAAAGATGATGCAGTATTTTAATTCCACAGTAGAAAAAGCCACATAGTTTCAGTAATTAGGTATAAGAATAAAATATCGGTATTGGTATTGGTTATTGGCCAAATGAGTTTGTATATCGGATATCGACTAAAACTCCAATATTGTGCATTCCTATTTAAATTCAACTAAATTGTCATTTTGAAAGTGAGGAAGGAGTCATTTCACACCCAGCAGAACCAAATCTTATTTATGAATCGGTCCGCTAACTGACCGATTGTATCTTCAGGTTCCTGCGTTGTTCTCCGTTCGACGAGTACAAGCTGTGGAAAGCTCAGGTGGACAACGGCTCCAGCAGGGGCAGGGAGAGACTCAACATCCTGACGAGAACTCTGCTGCTGCGACGCACCAAAGATCAGCTGGACTCCATGGGAAAACCCCTGGTAGAGAGACCCACACACACACACACACACACACACTCAGCATCATACTTAACCATCAAATGTAAACAAGGAGTTCATCCTTATTGCAGAAGAGTGGATAACGAGAAGCATTGGATGTTTCAGGTGTCTCTTCCGAAGCGGACCTGCGAAGTGCATCAGCTCAAGCTCTCTGAGGACGAGCAGGCCGTGTACGATGTGGTGTTCGCTCAGTCCAGGTGAGACGCCGACGAATGATGAAATTATGTTTCCGTTCATGAGGACACTTAACCTGTCTGTCACGAGAGGACCCAAATTTGGGTCCTCTCGTGACAGAGGTGTCAAACTCCAGTCCTCAAGGGCCTCTGTCCTGCAACTTTTAGATGTGCCTCTGCTGCACCACACCTGAAAAGAATAATTAGGTCATTAGCAAGGCTCAGGAGAACCGATCTACACAGGGAGGAGGTAATTAAGCCATTTCATTCCACTGTTTTTTACCTGTGGCACATCTAAACACTGCAGGACAGCAGAGGACTGGAGTTTGACACCCCTGTCATTGTGAATGACAACCTGTGAACAACAGGTTAAGGGTGAAGATTTTAACAAAATATAGTGAAGTTTTGCTTTTTTATGCTATCAAAACAGATGGAACAGTGGCGCCCCAGAAAAATAAAAAAGAATGGGGTGGCCACACAACGCCAGCTAAAAAAAATATATAATTTTATGTATTGTGTATTTATTTATTGGGTTTTACTTTGAAGAAGATGACTCTATATGACATGAACATGATTCTGTGGGGTAGCCAGCCTTTTTCTAGAGGGAGCCATGGTCCCCATAAGCCCCCCTTTTGGCTGACGGAGATTTTGTAAAATTCTTATCCATTTTTACTTTTCATGCTTTTGTCCTTCTTTGTTTTGTTTTATTTTTTTCAGTTTGAAAGAAATTACGCAAGACAACATCTATTGATCCATAGCTTCAATGACTGAAGTTTAGTTATCTGATTGCAAAATTGTAGAGATGATTTTTGGATTCGAGTCGACTTCCTTCAAGCAGGAAAACAATGTTTTCAATTAAAATAAATGATCACACAGTATTGGGGAGTATTAATGCCTTCCTTATGAGTAGGAAAAGGTTGAAATATATATATATATATATATATTTTTCCCCTTAGGTCTACTCTGCAGAACTATCTGAAGAGACATGAAGGGAAGGATTTGGACAAGGGAAACGCGTCCAGTCTCAATCCGTTTGATAAAGGTTAGATAGATGGTAAAAGCATATTAAAAAAATAGTTCTGTAAATGTAGAACTAGGAACTAAAAACTGCTTGTGGCGTTTTCTCTCTCCAGTGGCCCAAGAGTTCGGCGTGTCCCAGGCTGACCCTGCCGGGTCGGGCTCTCGCCAGGCATCCAGCACTGTTCACATCCTCTCTCTGCTGCTGCGCCTCAGACAGTGCTGCTGCCACCTCTCACTTCTTAAAAAGGTACATGAGCTTTTTTTTTTTTAGTTTTTAAAAACCTCATCCAACTTTGACTTGAAGAAAAACAAAGAAATCCAATCTCCATGCATGCGTGATCGTTCTTTTCCACCTGTCTGCGCAGACGTTGGACTCGTCTGAGCTGCAGGGTGACGGGATCGTCCTGTCGCTGGAGGAGCAGCTGAACGCTCTGTCGCTCTCCTCGACCCCGTCGCCATCGGGCCCCGACCCCAAAGACACCGTGGCCCTGAACGGCACCTGCTTCCCCTCACAGCTGTTTGAGGAGACCAGTGAAAGCACCAAGGTGAGTGACTGGTTTATATTTAGACTCTCGGATCAAAAACGTGGCGCACCGACTTTACAAGGTGCTTCTTAAATTTTACGATGATGAGACAAATATCTGTTTTTATTAAACCAGTGGTGATGCATATTATGACTGGAAGAGCTTATGCTGATTTTATAAACATGTTGGTACTTCTTTCCTGTATATATTTAGATTTCTGCGATCACATCTGAGCTCATGGCGATAAAAGAGAAGAGTGACAATCAGAAAAGGTAACAACGCTATACCGATATAAAAAAAAAAGTAACTGAAGGTGTGGGTGTATGTAACGTGAATAATTAGGATTTTAGAAGAGGAAAGTGAAGAAATGTTGCTTCCAAAGTGTATCTGAAATTAAACTTTTCTGTTTATTGCCTCTGCTTCTATTAATGTGGCCAACAGGTCAAAATTACAGTTGTCCCAATACAACTTTATCAATATACCGATATTGCAGCTTTGAGCATTGGCCGATACTGATATTGACCCGATATGGTATTGGCAGAAATCGTACATACTTTTATTACTCATTTTGTAGTGTGTTAATGTTAGAAAAGGCTTGGTGAGATGATATTACTCCGAGAACAACGGTCAGTGACAAACAGGTTTGAGAGCAACTCACTCATTTATTAATAAGCAACTGGTCTGCATGTGGTATACAACCACTACTGGATAGAAATCCTGGAGCGGAATCCTGGAGCGGAGTGCCTCTGTCGTTTTAAATGCAGTCCAATGTAATCCGATGCTTGTTTTTTGAATGATATTGGACCGAATTTTAATATCAAAAAATTGCTGGACAATAAATTCTTGCAGTAATTATCGCGATAAGTTATAATATAGTTGTCTTGAGATAATTTTCAAGTAATATGTTGATATTGGCATAATAAAGACCAACAAACTTAACATTTTTAAAGAATACTTTACACTGGAAGATATATTTTTAAATATCCAAAATAAGAGACAACAACCAAAAACAATAAACACACACTCAGCCAAAACCACCAATAAAATGGATTATTTAGTCTCTGTAAACAAAATTGCCCTTCAAAAAATATGAGCCATCAGAATAATTTTAATTTAGCCTACAATTTGGTATAGTTGGATAATTGCTCGCTGCAACTGTCTGCTTTAACTTTGTTCCATTACATTGAGGTATTTTTAATTTTTTCATCAAATGAAGAATCTGCTTATGTTATGTATTATTTTGCCTTCACTTAATGCACTTTCTTTCATGTTTTTACTTTCCAGCACTAATGCAAAACAAATTAAAATGACTTTATGTGCTTCTTTGCAGCGTGATCGTGTCTCAGTGGACCAGTATGCTCAAAATCATAGCAGTTCATCTGCGGCGGATGGGCTTGACTTATGGGGTCATCGACGGCACCGTGAACCCCAAACGGCGCATGGACGTGGTGGAGGAGTTCAACACAAACCCTAGAGGACCTCAGGTACACCTTAGCTAAACATTCCTAAAACTAAATGATTTTGATTTTATCTGGAGAATGTTGAAAGGAAACCTTGTTGCCTTTAAGATAAAAGTGTAAGAAGTTGTTGTTTGCTTTTCTAAAAGATTATGCTGGTTTCTCTGTGTGCTGGTGGGGTTGGACTCAACCTTATTGGAGGGAATCATCTCTTCCTCATTGACATGCACTGGTGAGGTCACAGCACTCGAACCATGCGTCTTTGTTTTGTTTATGCTTTTCATACGATCGAGCCAAGAGCTTTCACACCTGTTATTGTTTGAGTGAGTATTGATACTTTATTTTTTGTACGTTTTACAAGACAAAAGAATGAAAAAAAAAAAAAAAAAAAACTACCTTCAGAATAATTTATCCAAGTCTCGGAAAAATAATTCACTTGTTGTTCTGTTCACTCACTGCAGCACTGTTTACCCTGTTTAGTATAGAAATATTAACACAGAAATGTCATTCCTTTAAATTCTGACAGGAATCCAGCCTTGGAGGATCAGGCCTGTGACCGGATCTATAGAGTGGGACAACGTAAAGACGTCACCATTCACAGGTAGCAAAACCGTAAAATCAATTTTTTTTTTTTTTTACTTTGACAGGTTTTACTTTCTGCTTTCAGCTAATGAAAACATGACATTTCAGATTAGAATATTATATCAGACCATTAAAAAATATTGTTTCTACTCCACATACCTGTTAGTCTTTCTTAGGTTCGTTTATATTTACAAATATACTTTTTACACTTAATGGCTGCAGGTTTGTGTGTGAAGGAACCGTAGAGGACAAGATCGCAACGCTGCAGACGAAGAAGAAAGAGCTGGCCCAGAATGTGCTTTCAGGAACAGGAAGCACAGTCTCTAAACTCTCATTGGCTGATCTCAAAATTATTTTTGGTGTTTAGAAACGATGAAAGTCTTGAGGTTGTTCTTTTTAAATGTTTACTTTTTTTTTTTTTTTGCGTTTTGTTTGTGTAATGATGCAAAACTTCTGGAAAATATTGAAATAGCCACATAATAATAAGGTATTAAAACTGTTAAATGAAAGGTTGCTTCACTATCCTCCCTACTGCTAATGCTTCACATTTTGATTTACATTTTTAATCATTACAGAATGCATAGACTATTATAAAAATGTCTAAGCTTATAAGTGGAAACACTTTACAGTAATGCTGCTGTACGCATCTCAGTGTGCATTCTAAATGGTAGTACTTTGTTTTTATTAATGCACTAAAGTGTAAAGTTTGTCATGTATTGTGTATACAAGTGATAATTTAATAAATTCACTTTTTTTTATTTCAAACAAATTGGTAGATTTAAAACGCATCACTCTTCTTCAAGCTGAAGAACCATAAATTATGTAAACTAAAAGCTTGCTGTATAAATTTAATAATTAAGTTTTCTTTCACAATACTTTGAAATACATGGCAATGTGTAATGCTGTCAACTTTGAGAAGGCCGGAACTGATGGTAAAATGATGCTTTATTAAAGCCATTCTTGTTTGTCATCCGAGGTTCTGTTACTGTAGATACGTTATATAGAATGTTACCAGAATAAAAGCACGAAACTTTTAACGGCGGTTACAAGAAACAAACTAACATTCAGTTGGCCTTTACAACTGTAGTAAGTATTATATAATTATAACAACTCATGAGCTACACCTGAAACTAAATGCTACAAACTTGGATCAAAAATCTGAAACGTTGATACGTTAACGAGTAGGTCATTATGGAAGGTATAACTTGCATTACGTTTTTAATGTAATATCTAAGCATGTTTGATATAAAAAAAACTGTCTTTAACGTTGTTTCTGTTGAAATAATAAAGGCAAATTGGTAAGATGTTACCCGCTACTAGAAACTTTCTCCCAGTGACTCCATACAGTATCCAGTCTTTCCTACAGGAGGAGGTGTGACTTGAACGCCTCACTGAGAGCAGGAGGCGGTTGATTGTCTGCGCTCAGTCCGAGCTGAAGCAGCACAACCGGAGCGGACTGTGCCGCGAAGGTGCGCCACCGTCCTACCTCAGCACGGCGGCCTGAACCACCAGTCTGAAATAGCGCTGTTCTTCATAAAAAAAGCATCCAACCCAGCAGCCATGGCGTCTGAGGCCGAGAAGGTAGAACCGACTGAAAGCGAACAAGACGAAGAAGAAGATGTATACGAAGTGGAAAGGATAATTGACATGCGGGTGGAAGAGGTAAAGCTAACGGCTAACTAGCTTCCCGGCTAGCGGGGCAAACATGGCTGGTATTTTTTTTTTTTCTTTCCCACTTTGACGACGCAGTGTCCTCGTGAGAATAAACCCCTTTGCCAAAATGCACTTCACGTAATTTTCGATGCAATTAATAGCGTGCAAGTCACTTAAACGTATGCTAGTAGTGCATTTCTACTATGACTCGCTGCTGCTCCAGTACATCGCACCGATTCCCTGCACAACTTCTCCCATGATGTCCGCTTGCTTCTCCCCTGCTGAGGCCAAGGGCAGGCAAATGTTTTCATCATGGCTGCTGCTGCACAGCCGCAACTCTAAGTCCTTAAAAAACACAAAAGACACGAATAATAACCCCAATCACCGTGCAGAAAATGCACTGGTGTAACTGGTTCTCTGCAAACCTTAATGGTTACTGAAGTCTGTCCATGCGAGTGTACTAAAGCCAGCTAGCATGTTATCATTTTAGCAGAAATTACTGCTTAAACTGGTCTTTACCTAAAGTAAGCGCGGTATATACCGTCTAATGCAGATTTACTCGGCAAACAGGATTGCTGCGAGTAGCGACGAAACATAGTTGATGCTTTTGCAGCAAAAGCGTTGGAAACTAGTTTTCCGTTTGATATTTTAGTGAACGAATCTTTCCCAAATGTGCGTTTGTCACATTTACTGTTTCAGTAACTAAACTGGTCAAATGGTTAAGTGCGTGTGTGGTTGTGAATGATGCTTCCTCGGAGGTTTGGTCAGGCTACATTGCCAAACAAAACAGCCACCTAATGGGCCATAACCGAGAGTGACATTTATACCCAAAAAGCATATTCAAGACAATCATTCAACTCGCACCGGTCTTTGCAAAGTCTTGCTTTATGACAAAATAATTCCACAGTTAAGAAAAAAAAAACATTTACATCAATTTTTCTTTAGATAATTTAGTTTAAATGGAATAGTTGTCATAAACTGCTTAAAACGTGATCATTTTAAATGGAGCTGCACTGTTTCTTACAGCTGCACCCCTTATCATTTGAGGTCTGATCTGCTGATTCTGATTGTTGACCAATTCTGTTTTTGTTTTTTTTTGTTTTTTATATCATCGTTGTTGTTGTTGTTTTTGCCTAAAGCCTATTAAACTGAGGGGGGAAAACTAGTACAGGTAGCAGGTCGCCATCCAAAAGAAAATATAGGAATTACAAGAGTATGTAGTATGTCACCATGGCAACCTCTGAAGGAAAAAGCCCAAAGAGAAGATGCATTAATGTGTATATGTCTTGCATTTACATTTTTTTTATTTTATTTTACAAATTTAGGGTGTCAAAGTACACCTGTCGATTGATGCATTTATGTAATGAAAAGGGTGGTAGTTCTTAGTTTTGATGCATTTAACTAAATGGATTTTTTTCCCCAGTATTTGATCAGCCTATAATTGATCAAAGCCAAACAGTGGAAACTAATCAACCGGTTGCTGTATCCATGCTTTACATGTAGCATTTTTTTACAATACAGATGGACAAAAAAAAAGACAAATTTGCATCAAAATCTAAAGTTCAACCAAGTGAAACTGATGCAGCGTTGCCCAAAACGTGTATCACAATTTCACAATATGAAAACATTGATGTCTGACAAAAAAAAAATTCTATCTAAATTTTTATTCATTCATGCAAATTTTCCCAATTGGCTGAAGTGAAATTGACTTTCAGTTCTTTAGTCAGCCTGTTTAAGCTCAAAAACGATATTCTGATCAAAAATAAATCAACGTATCGGATCACAGTCTTCATCAATGTGTGCAGCATTCCAACTGCAAAGGAGCGTTGGGACGGTACACTGTAAATTTTCAGACAGCATACATAAAACTTCCTGCCGATTATTATATTCAACCACTTAGATGGCCTTTCCCCCAGTGCTTTATCTAGTAGAGTTCATACCGGCAGCTCAGCACCCTGCCGATATGAAGAGTGATATTTGATCTAACGGCTCCTCTGCTTGTCTTCAGGGCGAAGTGCTTTACAGGGTCCGCTGGAAGAATTACTGCTCTGACGACGACACCTGGGAACCCGAAGCCCATTTAGAGGACTGCCATGAAGTCCTGCTGGCGTTTAAGAGGCACCAGGCCGAGCTGAAAGCCAAGAAGGAGGCTGAGTCCAAGAAACCTGTGGTAAGACTCGTAAGACAGCAGGTTAATATATGTTGTTGTTTTTTAAAAAAAAAAGAAAAAATTTGATGACAATGTCCTTTTCTGTTCAGCAAAAACTTTTGCCTATAAAGAGCGACGTGTTCGACGCTGACTCGGAGAGCGACAGCGACAAAGAACGCCCGACAGAGGCCCCCGTCAAAAAGAAGAAGAAGAAGAAGAGGATCCGGGAGGAAGAAGAGGAGGAACCCCCTCCGAAGGAGAAGAAGAAGAAAAAGAAGGACAAACGCCGAGACGAGCCGAAGCCGCTCCCCGCTCCGGAAACGGACGACGACGAAGAGGAGGAGGCTCCCCCGACCCCGCCCTCTCCCCCAAAGGAGGCGAAGGTCGAGTCCAAGAAGCGCTACGCCGACTCTGACGAGGAGGAGGAGGACAGAGCGCCGTCTTCCAAAAAGCAAAAGAAGGAGAAGGGAAAGGATGGAGGGAAGCATAAGAAAATCAAGACAGAGGAGGGGGGGAAGAAGAAGAAGGTGAAAAAAGAGTGGAAAGTGGAGAGCTCTGACGACGAGGCCACCGCGCCGGTGGAGGAGGATCTGAGCGACGGGCCGTCCGAGTCGCAGGTGGAGGACTCGGGCTCGGCGGAGGCCGCCGCCAAGCCGGCACAGAAGCTCAATCTGGAAGATAAGATCAAGCAAAAGAAGGGCAAGTGGGAGGTGAAGCTGCAGGGCATCAAGGACCTCATCAGCGAGAAAAAGAGCAAGAAACCCGACGGCAGCCTCCAAAAACCCAAGAGTCAGAGTTCGAAAAGCAAAGAGGACGGCGCTCTCCAGTCAGACTCCAGCGACAACTCCAGCCTGCACAAAAAGGCCAAGAGCAAAGGGGGCGACGGCACGCCCGCCGCGCCGCAGAAAGCCCCTTCTTCCTCTACGTCCTCTTCATCATCCTCTTCCTCCTCCACCGCTATGGCTACCAGCAAGGTCAAAGAGGAAGAGGCGACTAAAGAGGAGGCGCTGGGACAGAAAGATGCCAGCGGCTCCACGAATCTCTTCGAAAAGTTCCTGTTGAACTGCGAGGCCAAGGACCGGGCCCCCCGCAGGCCGCCGCCTGCCACAGAGAAGAGCAGCAGCAAACCCACCAAGGTACAGACCTCGACCGTCCTTCACGTTCAGACGGGAAGTCGTGATCAAATTACAAATGTTCTAACATTCTTCAGAGATTCATTTATTATGTTTTTCTTTGTTTGTCGATTATAAGTTGATAGGAAAGATCGAGAAGATCCCCAAGCCGACCAAAGAGTCTCCGTCTCAGAAAGCAGAGCCGGAGAGGACCGAGCGGACAAAGCAGTCAGACGGTAAAGCTGCTGCTGCACACACACACACACACACACACACACACATCAAAAACCTCTCGTAAAACGTTGGGCTTGACCAATGCAGTGCTTTGAAATGTTGGAATTAAGAATTATCTAAACTCTAGAGGCTTGAACAAGTGGGTTAGCATAAAGAGTTTCTTTTAGCTTTTCTACCAAACAGCTTTTTCTTTCATTGTCGGACCAGAACTGGCACTGATCAGGCTTTTCCATGACCGACAAAGATCTGTGGGATTCTTTCTCTGTAGTACGATCTGCTGATTCAGATTTGTTTTTCTAAAAGATGTTTCTGTACAGGTGACAAATGTTCCTTAATGGAGGTAAAAGCTTAAAAAAACAAAAACAGAAGTGTGAGGATTTTTCGCACTTCTGCATTTTCCCTAACCTCTATCTGTTTTTTCTTTTTAAATTATTAAACACAAAACAAACAAACAGTGAAGCTACGGACTTTTGGTTGACATGTTTCTGCACTGGTAATTATGTTAGCTTTTCATTTTGAATATGAAAAGCTAACAAAGCTAATGAACAAAGAGGGAGGGAGGAAACACTTTCATTCAGTTATCACAATTAATCAATCGGATAAACAAAATTGTGCATTCTACAAATCTAAAATATTAGAAATATATTAAGATTCAAATAATATTTAAAAAGAAAGATAAAATAGACATTTTATTGCCTAAAATGCTATAACATAGCATTCTTTTATATATATATATATATATAGGGGCAAGAACTGCCATTTAAAATTTATTGACAGAAATAAGTCTTTTTAACTTAATTTAAACTTATAAATAACTTATTTATAATAAACTTTCGGCTTAATTAGTCCTCTAAATATGTTTTTTTTTTTTTTCCCACCAAGGGGCATTTTTTTTGGGTTTCTGTACGCTAACAATTAATTGATTGCTAAATCTATTAATCGTCCACTAAATTAGTTGACATTTATTTAATAATTGATTGATCCAATTAATCGCTTCAGCTCTAAAGAATGTGATTTATTTAGTTGGGTTTTTTTTCTCTTGCACAACTGGAATCCAATCGCTCATTTTAGGTTTTAAGGCCAGATTTGAACTGTGATTTTGAGGCGTCTCCACCTGCAATAAACACCTGTTAGAACCAGATCCGTTCTGAACACAGACGTTCAAATGCCTCTGTCACTGGTGCATTGCACAAACGGGTTGAATAAGGGAAGAAACGGGATGGATTCACCTAAATCAACAGTAAGACGCTGAGAACCCAACAGGGTTAGGACCCCAAACACACATGGAAATGTTTGTAGAAACTTCTGAAACAGCCGATGCCTTTACCTTTAAAAGGAAACTCATTTCTTATCTCCGGCCCCCGACGTTCAGTCCCCAGAGCCAGCCAGAGTCACGGCTTCAGCCTGGACAGCGACGAAAGGGAAGAGGAATCCACGGGGAAACCGCGGCCAGCAGACGACTCCCGAGAGCGAAAGGAGAGGGCAGACGAGGCCCTGCGGCCATCTTGGGAGAGGAGGAGTTCGGCCGACGACAGGAGGAAGAGGAGAGACGACAGCGAGCCCAGACTCTTCATTTCATGTGATGAGAACCAGGAACCACCAGAGGGCAACGATAAATCTGGTAAGGCCGGTTTCTTTGGGCTCAGATCTCACATGCCCTGCCTCAGCAGTTTAAGCTGCTTGGATGCTGATGGTCTTCCTGTTCTGTGATGTACAGAGAGAGGTCAAGCCACTTTGAGCCTGGGAATGGATCTCAACCTGGACTGGATGACACTAGATAACTTTCAGAAGCATTTGAACGGAGAGGATGAGATCTTGTCAGGTCCACCGTTGTCACCCAGTGAGTGTTTTCCTTTACTCAGTAAACGGCACATCTGTTTTCTTCAATTAATAAATCAGTTTAAGGAAGAAGTTTTGATAGAAGTATAAGATTATTATGATTTTGGCTTCCAGTTAACCTGGGATTATGATTAATCATCAGATTTTCTGCAGGAGGTTTTTTTTTTTTTACCTCACTAGAAAACACTACTAACACTTGAGGTTGTGTATTTCTTCCATACTTTTCAAAAGTGCTGTGAATGTTTTAAATATTTTTCACACTACACGCGCAGACATCCATCTGTTTAGGACTTTCAGTAGCACACCAACAATAGGAACAGGATAAACTGTCGATCAATTTACTGTCACGACTAGAGAGGCCACCAGCAGCCATTTTGACTGCTGGGTTCAAGTCAGAATCAATTCACCTTGTAAGTTTACAACTAACTTTTTTTCTTTAGCTAAACAATGTTTTTCAAGCCTTATTAACAATAATTATTTTTAATTTGATAGACAAAGTTCAGTTGTGCGTTCAGATTTTACCATTATTCAACAGTCAAAACTATTATAACTTACAAGAGTCATTTTTGTCACATTTTGTGAGAAATCTAACAAGGATATTTTACTCTAATGAAGAATTTTTGTGTCCTTTCTCTCAGAAACAAACTCTAAACACCAATTGTCATATTGCCAAAATAAATGAGAATCAACAAGAAAACGGAGCACACAAATGTTTATATCACTATAACTATTTACACTATTTATATTGCCGCAAGAAAAAGTAATGTACGATTCGCAGTCAGCGAACATCACCTCTCTTCGGCACGACTCCTGCATACGGCTTTGCAGATGGAAGGTTTTTACTGCACCTGGCGCTCCCTCTTTTTTTCTTTGAGTCTTTCAGATTCCTGACGACTTAGACTTCCATCTTCTTCCATCTGCCTTGATGGCTGTTTCCCCTCAACAAACTGTTTTCCTGCCATCTGATCCAGAAAGTCCTCTCTGTATTTTGTATTGTTATAACACAGGCTGCCCACTCCAGCGGAACAAAGATTAAATCACAGCAACATCAACATTTAAAATCCGACTACAAATCTTCAGAATCAAAATATGTTTTTAGCTTTCCACGTATTTAATAAGTCAATGAATAATAATCGTACCTCAGTAAAACATATTTTCTGTCTAAAAGAATCCTAAAGCAAATTTTCCTTTCTTTAAGCACTGCTCTGCTCTGCCTCGTGTCTGACAGGTGAACTGCGAGACGCTGTGAAAAGCGGCGATTACATGGCTGTTAAATTGGCACTCAACTCCAAAGAGGACTACAATCTGGAACAAGAGGTATTCATTTGGTTCTTATATACATATCATTTTCCTGCTTAACTTAATTCTGTATTTGGATTTGTTCCTTTTGTGGTTCCAATATTTCAAATGAACATCACATTTCCCAGCTTGCACCTTGGTTGCCCCGTGTGAATGTGTGAGAATTAAAGTCATGTTTCATACGCTGTTAAAGATAAACACTTGAGCATCCTGTGAATGACTTAACAAGGCATTAAAAACATTCAGAGGAAATATTACCCCAAGCAGTGAGCCAAAGACACGGTTAGTAATGCAAATAGTTAGGTGGTTTGTTCAAATGTTGGTCCAGTTCTGTGTGAGCAAAGTATTTTTCATACAGTATTTATAAAAAGTGTTCACCACCTTGGTAGTCTCAAACTTTTATTGCTTTAAAAGAATCAATCATCGACAAAGTCTGGCTTTTTTTGGAAAGATTACAAAACAATTAAATACAAACATTTCACATAAAGTAAGTGATTGCTTAAATATTCACTCCTCAATTCAGTGTTTAGTATATGTGTCTTTGGACAGTTTTCACTTTGACAAGGTTTTTTTTTTTTTTTTTTTTTTTCTTTAAAAACAGATTTGTCAAAAAAAGCAAGATTTTGTGGATGATGAGTAAAATCAATAAAAAGGGTCAAATATCCAATGGGGTGAATACTTTTTATACTCTCTTTAAGTCAGGGATTTTTACTTCATTGTTATGAATTTGAGTTCTGTGTAGGGAGAATCTGTTTACTCGGGTCTCTTTCTGCCACATGGTGTTTGTTTCTCATCATATTCTAAGGAACATGGTAGCTAGCACCAATACGACCTGTAGTTGATAGGAGAGATTTTTCAAACTGCATCTGAAGGTCAACAACCAGACTTGATTTCTTCATGCCTCCTAAAAAAAGAAACATCCTCTCAAGATATTTGCTTCATCTTCAAAGCAACTTTGCCTTCGCTACAGAATCAGGTAGGACAATATTTCATATCTTTTAACTTGTATGTATTCTCCAGTAAGGTTGTAAGATTGTCCATATTGTAAAATGTAATTCCTTTACTGGATTGCATGTTCTTTAGCACAGTCAACCAAGATTTTATGTTTTTATTAAAAGAACATATAATTTAAACCTGAATTGGCTTAATGTTTAAGAAATGTGTATGTTTAATGTAGCACCCTGTTTTTATTGCTAGCTATTGTTAGGAACTAGCTTACGCAGTAAAACGTAATACAAAAAAAAATTATATTACATTTCTCAGTTATCAAGTTGTTTTATAAAGCTGTTTTAAGGAGACTGTGAAGGTTTGCGACTTGTGTAAGTATTTAATGGGCATTTAATTAAAATTAGAATTATTCACCATGTTTTTTTTAAATTGCAATACATTTAAAATGTTTGTTCTGCGACTGCAAATTTGAGACGAGTGTTGCCTTCCTTTACAGTGAACAAGCAAGAGGAAGACGACACACAAAGTACCTGGACAGGAAGATCCATTTTCAAGCAGGTACATACTGTAGATATGATTTCAAAACATGTCATATTGTCTTCATTAACTTTATTTTTTTTATTTGTATTTTGTTTGATTAAGAATATTTAAAAAGAAAAACTTAGCTAAAATATGAGCGTAAATGTGACTGGCAGGACGCTCCTAAAGTGTTCCTATTGTTTTGTTACCCTAAAGAGCCAGTTCATGCACTGTTAGCTGCTATGGCCACATCAGTGACGCACTTTGGTAAATTGCCAGTTTATTTTGTAACGCTGGTATTCAAACTTAAATCATTTTTTTGTCGTAAACCACGCATGCGGATTTAGCATGAGTGCACATTTTTGTTCACTTCATGTAGCATTTCATCTGACACCCCCATCCTGACTTGCTTAGACATTTATGTTAAAGCTCTGCTTGATCCAATAAAGCCATTAAATGTTCTTAAATGGGTCACATGTGGTTTTTGTACTAAAGATTTGGGTTGTTGGTGCAGATGTTGGGTTAAAAAGCAATCACTTTGAGCTCTGTTTGACCGAGCCTGAGACCTAATGGGGCATTGCCAAGGTGCAAGTGTTAAGAGTAGAGGAGCATTGGAAGATGGGCAGCAGAATTGCAAAATTAATATCAGAACTAACAAAGTCACCATCATATTTGCCAAAATTCAGAAAACCCCTCAGCCTCTTCCCTTTTCCCCTTAATTAGTTATATCTAAAACATATATTTTTCATTCAGTTCAAATATTTATGGGATCTGATTTGGCAATAAGTCTTACATTTACTCTTTTTTTGCAGGCAAGTACTATTGATGAGAAGAGATCATATGAAGGAGAGAGGAACTTGATTGAAGATAAAAGAAATAAAGAGGCAGCAGCAAAGGAGAATATCCCACAACATATGGATGGTCCTCAGAGTGACTGTAGAATTTCAAGCTTCCAAGTTAGCACAAACGCTGAGAAATTAACAGCGAAGAAACGTAAACTACGGGGCGGAAGCAATAAAATTCAGTCCAAGAATAAATTATGTAAAACTTCAGTCGCACAGAAAAGTCAAGAAGAGGAACAGAAGATCTCCGATGACACAAACGGTGCATTATCAACCCAAATGACTCTGAACACTGTTAATTTAGACTTAACCAAAAACGCAGACAAGAGGTTAAAGCAGGTAGACGACGGAACTCGACAAAAGCACAAAGCAAGCAAAATTAAAGCTGCCGAAGAAGGGAATGACTCAGATGAGCACACGGACGGTGCAGTGTTGGAAAACGTTGATGGTTTGGATCAAACACTTACAAAGTCTGACGGAGAAGAGACGGCTAAAACACAATGCCTTCGAAGGAGAAAAACAGCCGAGGTCACGTTACCGACGCGATCAAGTCTACGGACCTGCAAGCAAGTGGCCGAAACAAAACCAATCATCGTAGTTAAAGAAAAAAAGGAAGCTTACAAGAAACACTTGTGCGTGTATTGCGAAAGTTATTTTACTCAAATCGTAAGGCACTTGGAAAGTAAGCATGCAGAAGAACCAGATGTTGCCCATGCCATGCACTTTCCCAAGGGTTCCAAAGTAAGACAGACCATGCTGGACCAGATTCGCCATAAAGCAATTTATGAGAAGTGTGGCGAGGGAGAAATTGCGACTAAGAAGCAGCTGAAGAAACCAGCTGTATCTGTGCGCGACTTCTTGCCCTGCCAGCACTGTCTTGCATTTTATCGCAAAACTGATTTGTGGAGGCATGAGCGGACGTGTAAGATTGGAAAGGCAGAGCACAAATCTTCCGAAAAGACAAACCGATCCAACAGTTGCAATTCTGTCTCCGATCTACTTCCAATGTCGGAGTTCTTAACTGGAAGCTGCAAAGAAATCATTCAAATCATGCATCAAGATGACATTTCAAGACATATCCAGTTGGACCCACTTATTTGTAAATACGGCAATACGTTGTCTGTCAAGTATGATCATGATAAGTCTCAGTTTGCCTACATTGCACAGAAGATGAGGGAGTTGGGTAGGTTTGTTCTTGCTGTGAATGAGCTGGACAAGACTGTGAAGTACCTTCACGAAATATGTCTACCGTCCAAGTTTGAATTAGCTGTTGAGGGGGTCAAAAAAGTTAGTGGCTTCGATCCAGCTTCTAGTAAGTTTAAAACGATTTCCCTTGTTTCAAAGATTGGCTACTCTCTAAAGCGCGCAGCAGAGATAGCATTTGGAGAAAGTCGCATGACGGAGGACAGCGAAACGGAGGGCGAATTGAAAAAATTCATCGAACTACTTGACACGAAATGGGCCGAGTGTTTTTCTCGCAAAGCACTTGTCTGCTCTTTAAAGCAAGAAACCAAAAAAGTGGATGTCGACAAATCAACTGTGACTGAAGATTTGATAAAACTCCACAGATTTATTACAGGAGAAGAGGAAGAAGCAAGGAAGGACTTAAAAGACAACGCCAGCATGTCGACATGGAAGAAGCTAGGTGAAGCCACATTGGCAAACGTCTGTCTTTTTAACAGGGGAAGAGTGGGAAATATTGGAAGGCTTCTTCTGAAGACGTACTCTCAGAGGAGGAGTGAAGGAACATGTATTCTCTCTGCGGATCAAGTTAGAAAAAGCACAAAGCTGGAACTGGAACTTCATTCCAGTTTTACAAGACTGGAACTTGAAGGCCAGTATGGACGGAACATGCTGGTTCTGTTAACAGACAGGATGGTTTCATCAATTGACTTGCTTGTTGAGAACAGAGAGCAAGCAGGCGTCTCCAAAACTAACCCGTACCTGTTTGCAAGGACGGAGGGGCCCTCTTTCATAAGAGGATTGGATTGTTTTCGAAGAGCTGCAGTTGAGTGTGGCGTTAAAAATTCAGAAGCACTTCTGTCCTCATCTGGAAGAGAGCAGATTTCCACCTGCTGGCAGCTGATGAGCCTCACTGAACAGGAACTGGACCAAGTAGCAAAGATGTTGGGAAGGAGCAGCCAAGAATGTCACAGCCTTTCTCAAAATGCAACACTGCTGGAGGAAATCAGCAAAGAACTGCTGAAGATGGATAAAACAATGCCAACAAGTCGGTCAAGCACTACAAAAGATGGTAAGTATGATTTGTTCCCTCTTGGATGTACATTAATCTATTCTGCTTTAATTTCTAAATTTGTGCCATGGTGACAAAAAAAATTGATTAGAGTATCTTTAGTTTATATTAAGTTAAAACAACATTTAAGTTTGATTTAAAACAAGAGGCTCATGTTTACAATATCGGGTTCCTGCAAAACAGACTATTTGTAATAGCAGAACCACACCTGTACAAGCTCTCAAAAACACGCACACACACCAGTCACCAACTTCTTACCTTCGAGGGAAAATGGTGTGCCTTTTTCTGTATTTCTGAAGAATGAGCATTACATTTTTTTGTTCAGCCCTGAAAAGAGAGACGCCTTATAATAGTAGAACAGCCTGTATTCAATTCAAGATTGTCAGGTAAAAATTAGGATCATTCAGATCAAAGTTTTCTAAAAAGGAGAACGCTGAACTTTTAAGTTGTTTGCGCACAACACAGTCCAGATATGTCAACATGCATTTGGAATCTTTTGCATTCAGGCTTATAGCTAAAACAGTTGAATACCTGTGAGGGTTCTATTTTTTTTATTAAAAGAAGATATTTTTCCTCTTTTTAAAAAAAAATAAATAAAATAATTCCTTATAATCTTGTGTTTTTAGGAACTCGACCAAAGCAGCTTTTAAAAAGAAGGCCCTGGAGTGAGAAGGAGCAGATGGCTGTCAAACGCTACTTGAATGAATTCATCACGAGGATGAAGGTTCCAGGCAAGAAAGCGTGCAATGCCTGCATAGCAGCTGAGCCAGATCTTGGAGGAAGGTCTTGGACAGACGTTAAAAACTATGTCCACAACACATTGCAAACAATGCGTAGGAGAAATAACCAGCTGAGGTCTGATGGGAATAAAGACGTTTTGAGCACAAAGAGTTCCAAAACTCCAGACCAAACCGTAAAGTCTGAAATGGAGGAGACGAGTGTTTGTACGATGACGACCGTGAATCCAGATCACTTGCAAGAAAGTAGCTTGAACTGTTGTATGACAATGCCTCCTTCGGCAAACATAAGGGAACCATCACCGTTCTCCCAGGAGATTAATGCTAGTTACACGCCATTTTGTTCTTCAAATACTAATATGATCCACACGAGTCAGCCATTGGTTTCAAACTTCACACCACTAAATGCCACAGATACTCAAGTGGTTCCTACGTTTACTCCACACCACACTACAAATACCTTAGTGTCTTCTGTATACGCATCAGAGAACAACCACAGCCTGTCCATGTCGTCTTTTTATGGACAGAATACTACAGGTATGTTGCATTCATCCGTGTATACCCCACTGGAAGCTACAAACTCACCGCTGATTCCTTCCTATACGCATTTTAATACCCCATGTACTTCAATGGTTCCTACATATACACAGTTGAATACTCTCAGTGCACCAGTGATTTCTGCATTCTCCACGCTAAATGACAGAAGTAGGCCTGTCATGTCTTCGTTCTCTCCTCTTGACCATTCAAGTACCCCACCCTACCACACCAGCCCTACGAGGGTCCACGCATCTGCGCAGGTTGTTCCTTCAATCCACGAACATGCCGTTTCTGAAAGTGCGCCGGCGGTACAGGAAAGCGCACCGGTGTCTTCTGTGAAAAAACGAGCCCCTCCGGGCGTGAAGCCTCAAAAAAGAAACAAGCGTTTATGGAGCGAGGAGGAGCAGGCAGCAGTGAGGCGGCAATTTGGAGACTTTTGTCAGCTGGCGAAGGTGCCGGGGAAAAAGGAATGCGATAGATGTTTAGCTGCCGAACCGGCACTGAACACCAGAACATGGAGGGAAGTGAAATATTTTGTACATAACTCTATTCAGTCACTCAAAAGAAGAGGTCATGCAGTTGCTTCCAAACAGGACAGACCACCGAAACCAGAGACTCAGACTTCGAGCAATGAGTGGGATGGTCCTGTGTATCTTTCCCTGTAAATAATTTGACTAGACTTGCACAAAAACAATGTGAGGACATGAGAGGTCTGTGGCTTTAACCTCAATCTGATTGGGGTGGGAAAGAAGGGGAAAAAAGCTAAATTTGTGTCGTCCATAATGTATGTTTGCCGTGATCTCACTTGTTGTTTTACGTTTATTCTTGCATTTTCAGACAGTCCTGCCGTTCTTCCAGTTAGATTTAGGTTTTGTTTTTTTTTTTGTTGTTTTTTTTGTTTTTTAAATGTCCTTATGTTTTCAAAATCCAGTGAAACAAGCTTCTTTGTTGCATGCATATCCCCAGATGTGGGAAAGAAAGAATGATTTTTCTGTAACCTGCCTCGGGTTAAGAAGATTTTTAAATACGATATGCTCACTACTAGTGTTTTGTTACTCATCCGTAATGCATATCAGTTTGTACATTGGGGTGGAATGTGAATTTTATTGGACAAGGATTTGCAGCTTGAGACATTTTTCACTTTATTCAGTAAATCCTGTGACTGAATATCCAAAGGATCCAACTCTTAAATATTTTTGAAGAGTGATTTCTGACTGAGAATTGGCTTGCATTGAGGTCCTTTTTGTTTCCTGTTGTACTGTTTTAGTAGCATTTTATGTATTTTTATTTAACAGAAAACCTTTTCGAGAATCCTTGCATTCAACCCAGCTAATGTGAGAGGTGTACCTTGTTGTGTATCATTACTATATCATGTCTTCAGCCAGTAGCCGATACTGTAGGTAGGTTTTTATCAACTTTCTTGTAACACTATAGCATAGAACCTGTCTTGTACACTTTTCACTAAGACATGGACAGTTCTTTAGCGGATTTTAAAGAGGGTCATGTTATTATTAATTAGTTACGGTAGTTTTTCTTTGTACCCATTTGTATTACAAAATACTTTGTAACACTAAAAAGCGACTGTTTACAACTTTTTATTATTTTATTGTGCTTGATTGACACTACTTTGAGTTACTGGATGTTTACCATTAATCTGTGCTTGCTAAGATCCAGCTGCCTTACTGTGGTGCATTTTGTTTTAATTCTTCTGTCCACCTAAGATCACATCAATTATGCAAATTTTGATCTAGACAGTAAGATTTTCTTATTTTGCTTTGGGGTGTTTTTGCAGAAAAAAGATGTTTTAATTACTTTTGGATTGATGTTATCAATGTGCCTGACAGAAAGTGGCTGAAAAGTTTAATTTCCTAATATGTGGAAGTTAGTTTGGTTGAGTATTGACTCCTATTGCTTGCGCTAAAAAATAAAAAAAAAACGGCAAGAAAGAAGGTGAATTTTGTTGTTACAGTTCAGTACAAACTTTATTTATTTTCCTTTGTACATTCAACAAAGCATATGCTATATAGATTGTGTTGTGTAGATACTTTTTTAAAATTAAAAACATCATGAAGGTCATTTTTGTTCTCACTAAGGTGAAGAGAGAACTTTCTTCTAAGATCTAAGCATTACTCGCCTGTTACAGAGGGTTTTTTCTAGCCTTAGTAGCTGCTAGTGAACCTAAGTTGAGCCTGTGTTCACGTTCTCATACCAAAGTCATTAGAGTCACTGTCCGATGTTTCAGTTTGGCTGAAGGGGAGCTTTGAAGTAGCAACGGTTAGTAGGATGTGGAGCTTTATGGTGTGGCAAGAATTTATTATTATTTCTGTTTTCTTTTTTTTACGTGAATAGCTTTGTGGAAACTTTTGTTTGTATGCAATGTTACTGTAAAAAAAAAACTCGTTGCTTGTTTATCCTGTTTACTTGTATGTAGCTTCAGTTAATGTTTTACTGTAAGGAACTTATCACTTCTAATAAAAAAAACTTCTGGGCTTGACATCGTAAGTGTTTTGTGGAAAAAAAAAAGATTCTTGAAAGGGATTTTTTTACCCTAACGTTTGTTTTTGCATGACGTATATTTTGCAACCTGCGTTGGTTCACAAGTTAGGTTTTTCGATGAGATGAACACTCGCATTCATTCTAATTTAGCCAATTAAACAAATCTAAAAAGTCAGAAAATGGATATTGGTGCAGTTTGGAGTTGTGCGTTTTAGTTAACTGTAGCATTTATGGTGCTTCCATATTTATTTATTTGTCATAATATTTAGATTTAAATTGATGTACTTGTGTATCTGGTGCAGTGTAAAAATAGTTTAAAATTGATTTTCATTTTAAGAATTTTTCTCCCATTTTACTTTTGTCCAGTACAAACTCCTACTTTTGTCATTTCGTCAATTCTGTGTTTTAAAGCCGTCTTCATTTGTTCCGGTTTGTCCACAGGACGTGAGTGGCATGTCCCTGTGCATGCTGGCTGCAGCGGGGGGGCAGGACGACATCCTCCGGCTGCTAATAAGGAAGGGAGTGAGGGTCAACGCCAGACAGAAGAACGGCACCACGGCGTTGATGCACGCCGCTGAAAAGGTATCCATCACGCAAGATGGGTCAACAAAACAAAAACAAAAAAAAACATTTAATTATCTTTGGAATCCTGGACAGACAAAATCTCACAACTTTATCTGTCTTTCCTGCCAGAACTTTTTGACGACTGTTGCTATGCTGCTGGAGGCCGGTTCCTACGTCAACGCTCAAACGCTGGGAGGGGAAACGGCACTGATGAAAGTGAGCAGAATATTCCACAGAGGCACAATGGCAAAAAAGTGCCTGGATTCATTATTTAGTTGGCTGCTATATTTCTTTATTTTTCTTTATTTATATATTTTTATATATGTATATTCACATCCTCTACATTTACTACTTCAATTTCAGAGCATTTTGGCATTTTGTGTAGCAAATTACTTTATCAAACAGCAAAGATTTTCTTCTTAGAAATTTCTAACTGTATTGTCAGAGAATATCCTAGTTTAAATATCGAAAATGTATGCCTTTTAATTATGAAAAAAAAATTAATGTAACTTTCAAATACATTTTCATAGCTTTAATTTAAAAAATTGCTTATTAATGTTGGCAATAACACAGTTGATTTAGATTTACTTGACCTTCAGACCTCTTATCCAAATGAATCAGAGGAACCTGATCTCTTCTCTCCACTTTTCAGGCCTGCAAAAGAGGGAATGCTGACATAGTGCGCCTCCTGCTGGAATACGGAGCAGACTGCAACATCCTGTCAAAGCACAAGAACACGGCTTTGTATTTCGCCAATTTCAGCAACAACCTGATGGTGTGCGACCTCGTCAAGGACCACATCAACAAGTAAGTGCCACTTTCAGGTTTCATGATCGCTCTTCTTTATTTACATTTATTTATTTATTTATTTGCATTTATAGTCTTTAAGAAAACCTGATTCTAGAGGAACATTTTTGAAAAATATTAACATTATTGAGTCTTTAAAGTCATCCTGCATTATAGGATGGAGTAATCTGTTTGATACATGTCACATCTCATTCAAACTGACTTTTTGTTTATGTTTCTGTCCTTCAGGCTGTCCAGTGTGGCAGAGGACACCATCCGGGCGTACTTTGAGTCCCGGCTGGTGGTTTTGGAGCGGGTGTTCCCTCTGGCTTGCCACAGGCTTTGTGAGGGACCCGACTTTTCCATGGAGTTTCTCTACAAGGCGCAGCCACAACCAGAAGGTGAAATTATTTTTTATTTGTTTTATTAAATGGGCAGTGTTATGTAAAATCAACTTTTTTGACCTTTATATCATGTTATAATGTCATTCCCTAAACAAAACCATACCTGGAGAGTGTTGCCTGGACTCTTTCATGCATGTTTGAGAAATCCTCTAATCTCCCATGGCAACCATTCACCTGTGTAAAATGCCTGGTTGGACTTAGCTCAGCCTTTGAGTACGAAGCTCCTCCCCCACTCAGCTCCTTCAGACTAGTCAACAGCAATTAGCAAACACGTGGTGGGACTGTTCATTGTGCTGAGCTCATTATAGCAGCTACTTCTCAATGCAAAATAAAAAAAATGTTAAAGGCTCAATAGAGAAGCCATTTTGTGATGTCTTTCTGAAGGCGAAGTTTCATAAAGACCAGGAGTTTTTAAAGAGACATAGACCCAATTTCAAGGTGTTAAATCAGGAAGTAAAATATCTTTTGAAGTCATATTTGATAGATACGGCATTTTTACAACTTCTGAATGAAACATAGTTACTTTATTGTCCTACATAATGTCATGATATGTCTGGAAAGCACATAATACTGCCTCTTTCATATAATGGTCACATTTTTTAATTCAGCACTGAGGGAGACTAATTTTAAAAAAAAAATTAAAAATTAATAAATTATCTTAAATTTGCATCTAAAAGAAACAGCCTGTATGAGTATTTTTCTACGGCACATTATATATGTGCATCAAAGATCTTGATGTCCTTAGACTTCCAGTGGTTTCTGTTACGGCTGGTATAACAAATCTGTTTATAAAAAAAAGCTCCAGCCGAGTTCACCTGAGTTCAGGCGCTGTCATTTTGCTTTTGATGTAGACTTCAAATCTTTCTTCTTTTCTGTTTTTCTTTTTTTTTTTTTTTTCGTTCTACTCCAGGTTCAGGCATTCTACTCTTCATCTTTCACGCCAACTTCCTGAATGAGATCATAGCCAGGCTCTGCGGGCCCTGCAGTGTTCATGCTGTGGTGCTCAACGACAAGTTCCAGCTGCCTATTTTCCTGGTTGGTGCAGATTCTGTTGTTTATTTTATTGTGAGGCCGATTGAACCGGATTTAAAAGAAACTGACTGGTTAAAGTGTGAAAACAGCAGGGAATTGGAAAACAAACCTATTGCGGTCTGTGTGATAACTACAGATTTTCTTAATTTTGGAAGATCGGCGATCGGCCAGCACTTGCATGTGGAAATGATTTTATCTCGATCCACAAAGGTCACATCTGCACATTCCTTCTTGACAATAGTCACCCCGGTATTGCCAACTGACTAGTCAACTTACATCGTTTGTGTTTATTTTAAAACGCTCAGTTTACACTGCAACATTTAGAAGAACTCACTCAAAGAAAAGCTTTCATTGTATAGATTTGACCTTTTAGAGAAGCAAACTGTAATAATTGTGTAGAAATAATTAGGATCAGATAAAAGAGTAATCAGGATTAAAAATACTTTCTCGATCATCTTTGAGAAATTGTTGAATGGATCACAGCTAAATCTATTCAAACTGATTTCATAAAACTAGTAACCTACCGAACAGATTTATTTCCAAACGTATTTGGTCGGTTTATGGAAATATACCCAATTTAATCTTTCTAAGAATTTGCTTCTTTCCATAAGCTTTTATACTGTGTAGTAATCGGCTTTCTTTTTGTCCTGTTTGTATCTCTTCAACATTTCAGGATAGTCACTTCATCTACTCCTTCAGCCCGATTCCAGGGATCAACAAACTCTTCATCCGTCTCGCTGAAGCACCAACAGCCAAGGTGATAAATTTACACCAACACCAGTGAAAACCTCTAAACTCTCACAACGCCGTACCTGCTTCATTGTGCCTCATTCATCAGAGGCAGAATGAGCCACACATCTAGAGTTCCTTCATGTGAAATCTGTCAAAATGCAGTAAAATGGAGGATTGGTGTTGCCGTTATGACCAATAACCGATATTTATCGATTTTATTTTATATATTTAACTAACCTTTTGGCAGCAGATAGCCCTGCTTGTGAAGCCAATTCAAGCATTTAGCCTGGAAAGGTAAGTGAAACTTCCTCGGTGCTGACTGAGTGTTTGCATAGTGTAGCAAGAGATTTAGTACTATTAGTTATCACCGTCACATGACCAAACAAATACCACATGAACAACTTCCTCCCCCTTCAGAAACAAACAACAACAAGATGGAAATAAATATCTGTTAATATCGGCTCAGTTTTATTTATCAGACATGTACGTAGTAGTCATGTTAAGAAATGACTACTGTCTGCCGGTACCGATAATATCGACATATCCTGCAACATGTTCCATAGCAACAGTCATACAGTATCTAGATGGCAACCTGTTGTGTGGAAGTGACTGCGTCTGTCTTCATGTGGAGTTTGCTAACTTGGACCTGGACTAGAACTTTGTGTTTTGGTAAGTTGAGATCAGCTTTGAGTCCAGGGGGGTCTGGTGGACAACAAAGGATGCATATGTGAAAAATCATCCGTAAAATCACCGTAATATGGGTGGGTGGAGGCAGTTTGCAACGACGTTTCTTTTCCGGTCACCATGGGAACCTTGTTGGAGCACACGGCCGGTTCTTTCTGCAAGATAATGATCCACATCTTATGGCCAAATCAGTACAGATACGGTTAGTTAGACACAAAACCAACCGTCCTCTGTGGACTCTCCACAATGTGTCCGTTGGTGTGAGCGGAAGAGAATATAGTTTCTCTCTGTGTGTCTTGTCCTCCATGTGACTTGCCTGCCTGTCTGCCTTCCTTCCTTCCTTCCCTCCTTCCTTCCTTCCTTCGTCCCTCCCTCTTTCATTTCTCTTCAGATTAAAATCTTATTGCCCTCTCTCTGTAAAAATATCCTCCGTTAATCGATATAGAACTGTACGGGTGCTTGAAATCCTTGAAAATGCTTGACTTTCAATAAGGCATTTTCAAGGCTTGGAAAGTACTTGATTTCAGTGTAAAGTCCTTGAAAGTGCTGCATATTCAAACTAAACTGTGTAATAAAGTCCAGTCTAACGTTTCTTTAAAAGTCTAAATTTGGAAGGTCTTTTTTACTCATTAAACCAGATATTTAAAGATGATAAGACATTTTTTCCACACTGTGTGAAGTTAAATCAGACTAAGCTTAAATTGTTTTAGGTTATTTAGATTTACAAAATTATTTCTACTTGCTAAATGCCAGAGAACTTGGTGAGAAAACTCTTTTAGCTTTTTTTGTTTGTTTTTTTGTAACTTTCTCATACCAGCCAGGTGAATAAGACGTGTGTATGAGATTTCAAAAGATAACATTTCATGTTTTGGTTTGCCTTGTGCCTGCTGTAGAATGTGTAATACTATCACAACACATTACTAATAACAGTAAAAAAATAATGTAATAGTGAGTTCATTTGTATTTTGTATCTTTCTCCAAACTGTGGTGCTGGAAAAGTTTGAAAACGTACCATGAAAATGCCTGCAGCATGTTTTCATTTTACTGTGGGAAAAGTGTATGAACCATGTCCATAATGAACTTTAGAATTAGTATTTTTAAAATGAACCTAAAGGCCTAAGAAGTCTAGGAAGTTGTGTTTGCAAATGTCTGAGATCCGTCCATTAAATGTGTGTGGGAACCCTACTTCCTGTGTGCTGCAGCTGTGGGAAACTGCAGTAGTGCTGTCCTTCTGGCTAAAGGAGGTTGCAGTAACAGCAAGGAATTGTCTTTGTTGTTAAAAACATCAATTTATTTCAAGAATTTTCAGATATCTGCGCCAGAGACGCACCAACTTTATCTAAATCTTTAGATGACGATGTTTTTCTAAGTTTACGGTTGTAAAAGTCACAAGAGTCCGCTCTAAAGCTGAAATCCTGACTGGGAAACTCAGGATTCCAGCTCAGATTTCAGTATCCACTGGCTTTGCTGATGCTTTACCACAACAAGTCAGAAAATCCCACTGGTTTTCCGACTTGCAGCGAGACACACACATCATGGGCATGACGTCATTTCCAGAGCTGAACCCAGACTTCCGAGGCAAACTGAACGCATCATTAGATGTTGGAAAAACAGAAGCTGGGTTAAGAATCCGTCTGTGTATGCAGCAGAACACAAGAAGTTTTTGATTTCTTTGTATCTTTTAATTGGATCTTTATTATTTTAACCTGGAGCGGTTTCATGTCTTGAATTTTGCTGTTAGTTTTAGTTGGCTGCCCCAAAGTGCAGCTCTCTCTTCTGCCAAAGGTCTTATTGACGAGCCTGGAGAATCATGTGATATTTGTTCTCCATGTTGCGGCTCAAGCTTTAAGAGCTGCAGCTTTAGTTCAAACCTCTGGGGATGTGAAGGCAGCAGAAGACATGTCAGTCCTTTAAGGCTCTAAAGACAGAATTAGAGAACAGAGTTCAGTCAGAGAGTTAAAAAATAAAAAAAAAAAATCTGCAGATAGTGGCAGAGGTTTGCCATTAGATGATTCTACTCGTTTCCATGTTTGTTTCCTCTCAGAATCTCTAAATGTTTAATTTTGTAGATTTAGATGGGAAATTTAACTCTGCTTAAAATGTCTTTCTGATGGGGAAATCATGCTATACACTATCTAACGCTTTAAAAATGTAATCTGTGCAGATTTTTCAGAAGCTGGTTTATTATCCAACCTTTTTTTTGTCACAATTCTTGTTGCTTCATATTCAGTGGTTGGCACTGATACTTAAAAGTTAGTTGTGTTAACCCTAAGGCACTAATCATAAACACTAGTTCTGCTAAATCGCTACGTCAACACTGTATTTAGTGCACGCTAACGCTAAAGCGCTACACAAATATGGTATTTAGTGGAAGCTATGACTAAGGTGCTGGTATTTAGCAGAAGATAATGCTAAAGCGCTAAACAAACACTATTTTTAGTATAAACTAAATTAAAGCGCTATGCCAAAGCAGTATTTAGCAGAAGCTAAAGTGATATACCATTATTATTTAGTGGAAGCTAACACTAAAGTGCTATTACCAACATGACATTTTCCCAAATCTAACGCTAACATGCTCAACCAATACAGTATTTAGCAGAAGCTAATGCTAAAGCACTATTACAAACTCACTATTTGGGGGAAGCTACAACCGTTGAGCACCAATTTAATTTTTTACATAATTTACATGTTCTGTATCGTCCTTACGTATTGTATTTATGAGTATATCCTGTTCTCTACTGTCAATTAAGTTTTTATTTTATTCCTCTGTTGTTTTTAAATCAAGTTACTGGGGAGACGGAGTAAGAGGCCATGAGGAAACTGCTACCTATACATTCATCCTCCCTTTCAAAATAAGAGCATGAGTATAAACGTTGATAACCAAAACGTTGACACAGATGTCGATCTTTATTCAATTGAAAGTTTACAAGACAGCCGAGTAAATTATTGCTTTAGAATTTATCTGGGAAAAATTAATTTAGGAAAATAAAATGTTAAATATTTTTTAAAGTTAGCAAAAGTGCTAGACAGAAAAGGGTAGCTATAAGTCTGTCCGTCCGTATTTTAATTACTGCTCCAACTGTAGATGTCAAGATTGAATCATGAGCTGTAGCCTTACTTGAATGGCATGTTCTCTTTTCTTACCCATTTTGAAAAGTGACTAAGTGAAATCAGCCTCTGAGCCATGTCGTATTACAAGTGTGACATTTAAGACTACGAGAAAACCTCAAAGTTATAGAGCTCTTGATATTACAGACACAGGAGGCTGACCGTATGTGGGGAACTTTTCTCCTTTCCTCAGGTGAAGCTCCTCATTGGAGCCTACAGAGTCCAGCTGCAGTGACGAACGCATCAGAGCCTTTTTTTCTTACTGTGACCTGAGACCAGCTCGGCGTGGATCCCAGGGACGCCGTGGAGTTCATCCTTCGTTGATCAGCGCAGCATCTGGGCGGAGGGAGGCGGTCAGACGCTCCGTTTCTTTCCCACCTGAAGAACTCCCAAAGACTGAAATCCCTCGTGTGTTGTGCCTTTTCCTGGGTTCCGCCTGCTGACCGGGTGGATAGTGTAGACACTTGTTGATCCGCAGTCTAGCTCGTGCATTTATGTGTGGTGTCTCTTTTGCGTTCAGAGAATGTTTTTTTTTGTTTGTTCTTACCCCTCTCCCATCTCTTCCTTAGCCCAATTTTGGCCATTTTAATTACTACAGTAAAGTCGGTCTGGGTTTCCAAAGCATTGTCGAAAACGGTTGCAACAACTGGTTTCGCTAAATCAGTACATCACTACACGTTTCCACTGGAGTTACAGGAGACGAAGCAGAAGCTCAGAGACTGTTCCATGTTTACCACCGGAGGGAGGTTCTTTTAAAATGAGATGTTTTAGCCTTCCATGCATCTTTTTTTTTTTTTTTTTTTTTTTTTTTTGGGGGTTTTTTTTTTTTATATTTTTT
>NW_015113320.1:26981-86626 GCF_001443285.1 Poecilia latipinna | reverse complement strand
GGGGGTTTTTTTAAAAACGTAGTTTTTGTTCCTGCCTCTTTGTTTTTTTTTTTTTTTTTTTTTTTTTGGAGGTCATTTTATATATATATATTTTCCAGTTTGTACATATTCACATACAATATATAAATATAAAAGTGAAAAATAAACTGTTATAAAGTGTCATGTGATGACTGCTTATGTTTCACGGCTTAAGTTATTTGTGCTGTAAAAAGCTGTTTTAAGGCCCAACGCGTCTCAGACCTGCCCTGCTTCATTTTGTTGTAGCTACGAGAAAAGCTTTGATTGCCCCTGCAGGATTTAGATATTTTTTACATAGACTGTACATGACTGCCGATTAAAACTTTGACTTGCTTCTCAACCTCAGCTTCCTGAATTTCTTTTTTTTTTTTTTTTTTTTTTGCTGCTTTATAAAAGTCTAGACGTGATCTGAACAACAGCAGATCACATATAAGGGCCACTACAGAAAGAGTAAATTTCTGTCAAAAATATACATTTTCTAGCAAAACGACTTAAAACCTTCTGAGGTTGAAAAGTCAAAAATGTACTAGAAAAAAGGTGGAAATTTCTGAGTCTCAGAAGTCAAAAATGTGCGACTTCAAAGTTTTCTGAGCTTAAGTAAAAAAAGAATAAAACTTCTGAAATCTCCATGTTTTTCCAGAAATTTTGAGATTAATTGCAAAATTTGAGGGGTTTTTCTCACAAATTTTTGACTTGTTCAGAAATTTATTTTTTTTCTAGAATATTTCTGAGATTAATCTCAAAATTATTATTTTTTGTTTTGAAATGGAATATGTTCAAACTCAAACGTTTTCTTCTATTTGTCCCTTTCTCCATACTGCTTCATTTTAATTTATGAGTACCACAAAGAACCAGCAACTTTTACTCAAACATAAATCTGAGTGAACCTGTCTAAACGCAGGTGTTTTCAAAGTAAGTCCTTGTTGCCAGGAATAGACCCAAAACATTTTTAGACAATCAAAATAGAAAAAAAAATCCACATCACAGACTTTTTTCCCCCTTTTTTTTCTGAACCTACATTAAAATATTCTTTTTGAAGCATCAGTCTGGAGTAAAGCATGGTGGTGGCAGAATCATGTTGAGGTTTACTGTAAGGGCTATCTGTCAAAGTAACAGGATACATCTATCTAATTCAAATATGTATTAAATTGTCTACATTTGTAAATGTGTCTGGGGTTTTTAATAAAAAATCCAACTTTGAAATCTTAAAAAAAATAAAAATAACTGCTTCATGATAAAATGAGGCCAGTTAGATGGTTTGTATTCACTTCCACATTTCAAGCCTGGAGGAATTTTGATGCGGGGCCGTCTGATCTCTGCCCGCTCAAACAGCTTCATCAGCCACTGGACATTAATATTTCATATGAAAACAAGGGCATGCTAATTAATTAGAGCAGTGTTTTTCCAAAGCTGCTTCTAACTCAACATGGTTTCAAGCTTTTCTTAAAGATGTTTAATGATCCAACAATCCCCCCTTTCAGATGCACATTTGATCAAAAGAGAGAAAATAACATGGTTTACGTCGGCCTTGTCTGAGAGCAACAGTGAGTTTATTTGGGGTCAGTCGGGACTGGCCGCCACCACACAGGGGAAGCATATTGAGGTCGGACCAATCGGAGTTCTGGGTATTCTAAAATGGACGCAGGATCTGCGTTAAAAGTTGCTCTTAAACCACCAGCAGTAAAAATGGATCTCTCTTGTGATCGTACTGTGAATGTGGAAGGAATCCACGTTTCTGTTCAATATAAAAGTTTCAGTGCAATATATATACAAAAAAAATACTCTAAATTTGATTCTGGACTTCTAAAAACTAACAACTGTGAGAGATGAGGGGAATGGATGATGGATTGGTCCTAGTTCAATGTCACATGTTTGGAAAAGGAAGTCAATCATAACTAACCTTCACCCTTTGGTGTCCTAGATGCAAAAAGTAAGACCAGGAAGTCCTGAAAGCCTTGGATTTCTTGTTTATTTTTTAACTAGGCTGCTTTGAGAAACAAATCCAGTGTGGTTTGATGGAAATTTAATGTGAAAGACAGACACTAAATAGTCCAGTGGAAGGAAAACAATCTACAGTTTTCCTGATTTCCTTTCAAATGAAATTCTGGATCCCGCTGGATCTTTTTTAGTGGTCAGTCTCAGTCAGTTTTGGACATGACGAAGCTGAAATATTCTTTTAACGTTTTCATGAAGTCACACGTTGTTCCAGCTGTTCTCCGATCGGTCCAGTGTTGAAAATGAAAACGAATCAGAAGACTACGACAACATGACAACATGAGGTTTTACCGAAATCGTGCAAAGACACAGCAGCTTCCATGTGTGTAAACTTCTGAAATTAAAGAAAGCTTTTAAAAAATTTTCCAAAATAAACAAACAAAAAATCTTAACCATTTTTTGGTATTTATTAAGTAAAAATACCATTAGTTATCCTTAGTGAAGTAAAACTGCAAAAATGTACTTTGATTTAAGGCCATCTCTTTTTGTACAGTTCATGTGCATCATCATCATCAAACCCCGTAATGGGGTTGATGATGGTTTAGATCAAAGTACTTCGATGTGTCAGAATGGCCTAGTCAAAGTCGGGACCTGAATTTGTGGACAGACTTCAAAATGCATGCTCTCCGGTCACTTGGACTGCACATGAAATTGTCTGCAAAAGTGATCAGTTTTCACTGTTGATTCCTTCACTTCTTCCACTGAAAGTCAGATGTTTTTTTTGTTTTTTTTACCTCAACGTTGATCTTTGTGGGTTTTGTAGGAAGATGCTTGATCCATTTCAATAAAGAGAATAAGAGAAGCTTATTTCCATCTGTGCTAAGCTGAAACTCAGAACCAAGTCGTTTCTTTTTTTTTGTTTTTCACTTCAGGCTTGGTATTCTCCAGCCATAAAAGGAAGTTCATGTGATGCAGAAAAACTAAGATGGTCCAGATAACAAAGGCTTACTTGTTCAATGCCCAACTTTGCAGAAGGAAGTGCTGAAAAAATAAAAAAAACTTACATTGCAACAAAATGGTAAAATGAACGCAGACAACTTATCAAGTTTTCAAGAGCTAATAAGTACCAGTTCCAAAAAAAAAACAAAAAAAAAGCATTCTAATTTCAAAGGAATAATGCAATATCTGCTTATTCAAAACAAGAAAACTTTTTTTTTTTTTACGTGGCACAGTAATCTAACTGGAGGGATATTTGTAAATAATCTATGAATTTGGATCTTCCAAAAATATATTCTGAATTCAAATAATTCTTACAAATAAAAACTTTAAAAGTAGATAAAATATGCTGCTGGTAAGCAGGAAGGTTCTATCTGTGAAAAGGAGGTTGTTCGTTTCCATGGTCACTGCATGCTTTCACAGGATGAGAAAGTGCTGCAAAAGTTAGTGACCTGATGAAAATAGTGGCCCTTTTTCAATATGTCACTTCTGTTCTAAGACCCAACTCAAATCTGATTGGTTGAATTGTTTTTGTTAGGTCAGGTTCTATATTTCTGAGTATAAATCAGTCTGTTCACCTGCATTAATAAAGTGAACTGAATTAGTTTAATTAAGATCATAGTCACATCTGAATGTTGGATTATAACAAATTATAGGACTGAACATGATTATATGTAACTGTATGAACGTGAGCAGGGCCTAATATTAATATTTTGCTCTATATAAACACAAATTAAAATGAATCACATTAGTAGAATCTAATGCTTTCTGCATATGGAGTTCTTCCGTATACACACACACACACACACACACACACACACACACACACACACCCCCACACACACACACACACACACACACACACGGCGTTAGATTAGTAAAATTCCATTAAATTTTGTTGGGCGCCTATCTTTGCGCATGTATCCAAGCGGAAATCTCAGACATTTTGTGCAGGACACAATAGGCAAATCTGGCAACCCCAGCAGCGATTCCATGTGACTGATTTGGAACTAATAAAATGAATCCTGGACCCGCTTTCTGGAATAACGTGTTGTGTTTTCGAGATGTGTGCGGCCACATAACCAGAGATGTTTTCTGCACCATCATCCGAAGGCACAAATCAGATCTGCGCGTTTCAGAGAGATCTGAACGCACCTGGTCCGCCATGTTGCCATCATCTGTTCACAAAACGCGCCAGATTAACCATAATAAAAGCCTTCCTCTATTCAAAATGGACCTGCTCTGATCAGAGATAAGTTCTTATCGCACGGATATGCATTTGTTTTGTCAACATCAAGTCCAAGTTATTATATTTAGTGCGAATTAAGAAGGTTTTTTTTTTTTTTAGGTCTTGATGGTTAATAACTGCTTTTCCTGGCCTCTTGCTTTCTGGCACACGTCTGGATGAAATTAGTGGGGAAACCCGACGTCGTACCGACCAACACGGCTGAGAACATGAACTCTCTCAACCCTGATCCCTGCTTCTGATTGGACCCGTGCGCGCTCTGTGCAACGCAGCAGCTTGTTTTACCTAAGAGAGAGGAGGGAAAAAAACAGCTTTCCAACTTTAATAAACGCTCACTTCCGAGCTGAACTGCGAGTCAGTTGACATGAGAGACATGATATGCATCGATAAAATGCAATTAACGTAATGGGGCGTTTTAATTGCCAGCCATGCACCGCTGATTGCTGCCGCTGCTGCGCTTGCGCGACGGACGAAAGAAATATTGAGGAAAAACGAAAAGAGCAAAATAAAAAAATAAAAAAATAGTAGTCCTTCAGATAGGATAATGTGTGAGAGAGGGTTCACTCTGTCTCTATTTCTGGCTACTGAAAAAAACGCATCAGAAGACACGTTTTGTTGACGTTTTATGCTTATGACCTACGGCTATTCAAAAATCAAAGTTTCGTTTCTCCGAAAATTACATAAAACCGGTGAAATTTTGTGTTTAATACAGAATTGTCGAGAAAATGTCACGACCAACCCCAGTGTTTTTCAAAGTGAGGGCCGCGGCCTCATGGGGTTCCACAAGGGGGCGTCAGTGGGACCTCAGAAAACTGGAGGGGAAATTAGACAAAAGCACAAATAAAGAAAAAGGGAAAGCAACTTATACCCAGAAAATAATAAATATCTTTCATAATAAAATTTAATATATTTGTATTCACTATCATAAAATAAATGGTTACAGAAATGTGATTTTACATGTTCATCTTTTTATGACTGGAGAATAAAATTGAGAAAAAACATTATGAAAGGATGTTTCTTTACATATTTTAATGTGGGAAAAGATGGTTCTGTCCTATTTGATTCTAATAACTTGCACTCCATTAATCCACTAATAATTGCTTCCTTTCCTAATTGTCATAAACTGAAAGGTGTTCAGCAGTTTTTGCTAAAAATGCTTTAAAATATTATGTGCGTTTATATATATATATATCCATGCCGTGTAAAACAAATTGTTGCCATTACAACTGGACATCTTTTGAGGAAATCTGTTGGAAAAGAAAAGAAAATTTCAATAAAATGCATTGGAGTTCGAAATTCAGAGGGTACAGAAAAACGGTCTAAAATGTTACTTCATAATAAACAAATTGATTTGAAGAGACTTCTCTGGAACGTGAACCTCTTAAGACCACGTACTTAAAGGGGAGTGGGCTGCTTGTGCTATAGACGATCTTTGCAGGGAACGTGAAGGGTCCTGCGTAGTGCGCACGCGCTTCCCTCTCGGATTAATGTCAAGGCACAAAAGTGGCGCTACAGCGTTTCGAGCTCTCCTCCGGTAAGGATATTTCCCACAAGGGTTTTATTTCCCACTTTCGTGCCTAATTGCTTAAAGTTTCGGGAACTTGTGCGGGGAGACCAGTGGGGTTCCTGGGGAGGCTCAGTGGAGTCACAGCGACCAAAGGAGATGCACTGAGAGCTGAATAAACAGTTAATTTGTCTAGCTTTCCTCCCGGCTCCGCGTACTGTGGCCGCTGCCGCCTCTAGTCTCCAGTATTGTTCCGTTGGCTCCCTAATGGCGGACAGCAGGCAGTGCTGCTTTCCGCTGGGGGGGTTGTGGGGGGTGTGTGGAGGGGGTGGGAGAGGGCTCTGTGTTATCTGGTTCCGTGACTAATGACTAACACCTGGATTTTTGTCAAGCATACAACGTAAATGCGATTTATTCGCGTCTACCATCACCAGCGCATGACATAAATAAAGGCAGTTCATGTGAAGCGTTTGAGGAAGGGCGCCCCTAGTGGAGGCCGGTATATTTGCCACTGATTGCGCCAGGGTGGACTATGTGCAGGCTAACTTTCCAATTAAAACCCCAACGTGACAGGTATCATAAATGTTGGTGTTTTTAGCTGAATTCCGGGCCGGTTTTGATGTAATTGGTATATGTGGCGCACCAGACAGCATAAATGGGCCCAACAGGATGGGGGTGTGTGGGATTATAAACGTTTTCTTTTTTTGGGAGGGGGGTGACGGGGTTATTTCTGGGTGTCGAGCTGTGTATTGTGCAAAATACGTTTCCGCGGGTTTCAATCTTAGCAAGTTGTTGTCGTTTTTTTTTCTTTTTTTTTTTTTTTTAGCGGCGTTTTAACAATGGCGCAGTCTGTGTCGGCTCTCCTCCCCTCGATCCACCGCTAATCCAATGGCTGTTTGCGCCAGGAAGGGCAGGCAGGGGTGGAAACGGAACACCCTGAACCACGTTTTCTCCTGAACACCCCCCTCCCTCTCCTCCTTCCTCCCTCCAACTTGGAGGTTAGCTTTTCCTCCAACTCGGGTTATTTATGGAAGAGTTGCGCAGCCCAGGTAGCTGGCTTCACTGTCTTTGATCAAAGTTTTGGAGCAGCTCTAGTCATCGGCAAGTTAAGTCAGGATAAAGCGCTGAGAAGCAAAAGGGAAGCGGAAGGAGAATTGGGTGGAAGTGGAGCAGAGGCATGGAGGGGGGAAGTAGTGCCCCCCGTGGTAACCGGGCCCCTGGACCTCATTTGCCGCTATGGTGGCCGCTCCAAGTCCTGGTAAATTATCAAGGACACGGCCTGAAATCCTGCTACGTGCTGCCTTCCTGTGGTCAATATATATGTTTTTTTCGTCCCATTAAATCTCATCAGCTGTAGTTCAGGGCTTGTAGTTTCATCTCTCCGCTGCCAGGTAACCAGTTTCTATCTTTCTTTCTTTTCTTTTTTTTATAACCCCAACTCATCAGCTGCTATGATGTTGTGGTGGCTGCGCATTACGCATCACATCCTCAGTGACATAATACTTATATAATGAGCTCAGGATTTTTAATTTGAATAAGATATGCTATCTTCTTCTTCTTTAGAGCAAAGGGGGTGGGGAAAATGCTGCATATCTCCATATTATGACTTGCTGCGCAAGCCGGATGGTGCTGGAAAGGTAGAGGAACACCTATGGTGATGTGGCGCAGACGCTGTTTTGCCCCCATGAAGCGGTTTTTGTTGCAGGGGAGGCGGGTGTCTGTAACACACCGCCCGGCCCCTCCTTATCTCTGTCCACCTGGTGTTGACGTTGGGAGCAAGGTTACATGTCAGAGCTCATTAGTGCCCGGATCCTCGTTTTTTCTTTTCTTTTCTTTTTTTTTTTTGCCTCTCATCCACGTGCATGCAGACTGTCTCGCAGCTCTGCATTGCAGTCTGAACTCAGTCTATTTTTTCCCCCTTCAGAGCGCCACTGCTTTGCACTGAGATTCATCCATCCCTCCACCTCCCCCCATTCATGAGGCTGGCAGGCTGAAAAAAAAAAAAAAACTGGCGTCCATTGCTTTTTGCAGCTCGGCTTGGCTTTGGGGAGGGGGGAAGTAGCGCTCCACATTGTCCACAGTATTTTACCACCGGTTACCATGGCATTTGCAAACAGATGTTGTTACCTCAACACATGTGGTCTGATGACATCAGCCTGGTGTTCTGGCTTACGGGAGGTAATGCTGCTGCTGCTGCTATGTGCAGCTGCTTTGGGAGCAAATCTGGTTTTAGGAGCTGCTACAAAAAAAAGACATGAAGATCTGGGACTGACATTTTGTTTTGCTGTGAGCTTCCTGTCACGTGAGCAGACGGAGCGAGTCTTCCTCATTCAGCTTCAGTGTTTTTGCAGGAAAGCAGATCTCGATTACTGTAGGGTTTAATGTTTTTGCAGTGTTTGCAGACCCTACTAACACAAACATTTAAAAACATAAATGCATTGTATAATTGTATTGGTTTTTGTTTTAAATGGAAGACCAAGCAGTTATTCCTTCCACTGCTAAAATATTATAAGTTAACAGTTTTCACATTTTTGCACAAAGTTTGTTGCTAAATAGCAACATTTGTCTTTCTTCTACGTGAGGGAAATGCCTAGTGGTTTTGTTTCAGCCAGCTAACCAGCTGGGTGCAGCAAGAAGTGGAGGAGGGGCAGCACTGCTTTACTTCCTCCATAGAGGTTAAAAACTCCAGTCAACCTGACACTTCCTCTACATGGGATGGAAAGTAATTGCAGTTTTAAAATGTCATTGTACCTCGATAGCAGTGGCATAATACCAACTGTTGGTATATTTTTGAACCGGCAGCTGATTTATGCTCATTTACATGTTTAAATGTAAACTGTACTGAAACTGTTAAGTTATGAGTTAAACCAAAAAAAGCACAAATCCATATGTTTACATTTAGGATGATACTCAAAGTGACCCAAAGAGACTTTTTCTTCATTCTATGAGAATCTTTTATGGGCCTGTACTTTCCAAGGTCTTTCTGACATAATTGGGATTATAACCACATTGGTGATCGGCCAGAAAACTGCAATCGGTGCACCTCTAGTAAACATGCTATTAGCTACTTACTGGTAGCCCTGTTACTGTGTTGCATCAGACTGAGTCCCCCCCATCGAGGCACTTCCCCCACACCCACTTCTCCTTCTACGCTCCAATCAACTGTTGGCTACGGATTCACATCCAGCAGCAGCGAATCCATGGCAACCCACCCTGCTGACTCTGGTGGATTGCCAAAGAAAATATGATGCAAAATTGCCAGAAACACAGAGACTGAATCTTTGTTTATACATTAAAAAAACAAACGTTTGACGTTTATACTGGGAAATATTTTTTTCCAGTTAATTGCCCATCTCATTGGGTAGTCTTTTAGCTTGTGTGCTGTTTGAGGAAAAAAAAATCACAAAAACAAACAAAGCTTCTTTTTTATTTAGTGCTGAATACTTCGTAGTCTTGCCTTAATTAATGCAATTAAAATATTGTCTCACTAATTGGTTTATTTTTCTGTTATGCTGAAAATGATTAATCGCGATTAGTTGGCAGGGTTTCCCCCGGAAAACTTGCTAAGCCCGATGCTTGGGGCGCCAGGGCAGTCATTCAGCCGGCCGCCATGTTTTTGAGATAAAAAAAATGTTTAAAGTTGACATGAAATTTGAAAATGTTATTTGATAGTTATGCATTTTTGGAAGACTGGATGATTAATAACTAAACACCAACTATATAGTATTAAAAAATGCCAATAATAATAAAAAAACTAAGATAAATTAACAATGCTAAGCCTGGTGGGGGAACAAGTAAAGCCTGGTGACCCGCCAGGCTTATAATACAGTGAGGGAACCCTGGTTGGATTAATCATGATTAGTTGGATTAATCATAATTAATTTGATTAATCAATTATTCATGCTTAATTTGTTGTTGAAATAGTCGTCAACTAATTTAGGTATTGATTAATTGCTAACTGGAATGTGCAGACTCAAAGGCCATTTGCTCAAATGGCAACACCCTCAGAGCAGTAATTCTGCCAAAACTGTACAAATAATTCTCACATTTGGTATTTAATATAAAAATAAAAAACTTTGTAAACATGTATTTACTCAGTTCTCCTCAAGAGGCGTACCTTTAGCTTCACCTGGTTAACATGTGCTAGGTTACTGCATTTTAGACAACTAAAATGTTTTTGTTTTTTTTTATTTAAAAAAATCAATGAAATTATATTAATATTTTAATGCATTTCTTACTTTGTAGTTTAAGTGGTTAAAGCAAAAATCTGCAGAATCTCATTTTTAATTTAATTGTTAGAATAAATGATTACTAAAATAATCGTTAGCTGCAGGCCTGATATTGAACATGGCATTGCGAATTTTCAGTGTAGAGTTTTAAATTTAAAACTTTGCACTTAATTTAAAACTCGATAAAACCATGTTGTTTGATCATAGCGTTTACAGTTTATTCATAACTTAATTGTGCGTATTATAAAAGATTGTCCGGTTGGTTACTTGCATCCCAATACAGACGTCTTCTTATTCTTTGTGATATTTAAGCAGCCTGGAGGTTTTATTATATCCATATTCATTAAAACACAGATATAATGTGCGCTGGGCCTCCTGTAGCGTGGGTAAACGGTTGTAAAACGAGTGTTTTTCTTTTTACTTACCCTGTCCTTAATTTTAAAAGTTCAGAGAGAAAGGAACATGTTTGGAGAAACAAACGGTGCGTGTCGCTTTTAAAACATGCCCTGAAACTTGACATCTTGGTAGCCTATGATGAGTCGTCACCAGTTAAAGTAGGATGTGTCCCAGTTTAGAACCATGTGACGTTTCACAGGGAGGCCGGGGGTCATCCGCTGACTGCACCCGGCTCTGGTTCAGATCTGGGGGGGGAAAAATAAAATCAGGACAGGGGGATTTTCTCCCGCCTTGTCAGGAACTTAAAATGACAGAAAATCCGCCATGCTGAAATTCAGTTTGACTGAAGTAAAAAAAGAAAAAGCTGTGAAATAGTGTGTGACCAGACACTTCCCCCCCCCCCGAAACCCACACCCCAGCCCTCTCCCACCGAGATGCAGCCGTGGCATGGTGCTGGGATCAAAATGGCCACCAGGATGTTGTGGTTCTGGGGACGAAGCGCCGCCTGGCCTCTGCTCTGGCTCAGGGAGATGTGTTCGTGTGCTCTCAGGCTCTTCCTGTCTGTTGAGGGGAATGACGAGCTTCAAAGATCAACGCATCCGTTCATGTGTACTTGTGCGTTTCTGCGCCGCAGCTGTCAGCGGCGACGTGATGTATGGGGCTCGCAGCCACCCCGACTGCTACGTGACACAAACACAACCAGCTTCCGCACATCCTCAAAACGTTCTCCCCGACTGCAGGGCTCTGCCGCTCGTCTCTGGTGTTTTTACAGTCCGCCTCGCCGTTTAAGCTCCATTCATAAGTTATGTATTACTCCGGTTGGTATGGCGATCACTAAATCAACATCGCCCAGATGAGACACACAAGGAGCCAGACTTTTTAGAGGCGGTGGGCCTTACCGTCACCCTGGTAACTAAGGTGTAGCTTCACCGGTTGCCAAGGACGACGAGTGAGCACCTTTTTGCGGAGAAGCGGAAGGCAGCAGGTGAGAGAAGGCCTCCGGTTGGCTCAGGTGTGTTGGAGCAGGGATCTGTCTGAAGGTAGCTCTGCTGCATTTATCATATTTATTGTGATGAATTTTGATTGATTGTTTTTACAATAAATCCCAAATATGTTTAGACACATGCTGTCTGTTTTGTTGGGATTAATTTGACTATTTTCTCCATGGCTTGTTCAATAAGAGTATCAATAAATATCAATACAATCTGAAAATACAGTTAAATGAAGTTACCGTGTGCAGCTTTGTGATATAAGTTGGACTTCTTTATGTCACAGTTACCCAGTAAAGAAGTAATAACTGGTTCTTATTGTCACTTTATCACAACAGTGTGACAAAATATGGTGATAAAACTTGTACCTTCATATCACCCACTCCCAATTATCATGACTTTTTTTTTAATATATAATAGAAAACTGGATTTATCCTAATAATAAATTCCAATTAATGTTGTTGAAAATCCTCAAAAATGTATTGCTTTAGGTTATTTTTATTTTTTTCCCACTCTTTGTTCCATAGAAGCATCAATATATTAGAAAATATCATAAAATCCAGTTTCTATGTTACGTGTAGTGATAAGAATGTCGCTTCTTTATGTAACAGGTATCCTGAAAATGCCTATTTGAAAACAAGCTGTTTTTTTAAGAGCATTGTTTGTGTTCACTGATTTATCGACCAGCCGATTTATCAATGCTGATTTCCTTAATTTTGGGAGATCGCCTGACACGTGTGAAGCCGATCTTATGGACCTCAGCCACTGACCTCTTCAGATAAATGCTGTGAGAGAGATTCAGTTGATCGACCCACCAGGTCACGTCTGCACCTTTATAGTTGACAACAGTCACCCCACGGTTGCCAACTCAGCAACTTTCTTGTTATATTTAACACTTTTTCAGACAAAAAATATTGGCGTTGGCCAAAATCGGCATCGGCAGGTTAGGCTTTTTAAAGATCGGTAATCTGCGATCGGCCAGAAAACTGCGGTCGGTGCCCTGCTACTTTAAAACCAATAGATGTGGTCAAATACATCTTCAATATATTAATCTTTTCTTTTCTCAGCTGCTGGATTGACTCATCTCCATCAGGCATTAAACGGAAGCAGGAAGACATTGTCACAGCTTGGTCATGTTTTTGTTTATTTCCTACAACTCTTATCGTTGTGGCGGCATTTATCTGATCGGGTCAGATAAATAAAGTTATTTATCTTGACGATATTTAAAATGGTGCCATCTCAAGCTAAAGCTCAACCATCCCAGTTAAGCCTGTCGCAGTTAATTAATTGCAGGATAAATGAAAATGAGCTTGATGGTTTTCATTCTCATTAATATTTTTTTTTTGAGGGCAGCTTTGTTTAGAGACTTAATAATCAACAATTTCTCTATTTTTCTCTACACAGGTTGTTCCTCCATGCATCAGAAACACTCTCGCCTCTGTTGCGTTTTTTGTTTTATAGTAAACACAAAAAAAAGTTAAGCAGCCTACCATCCTGGAGCCTAGCTCTAATAAATGACACTTAATTGAACGAATTTAGATGTTAATCTAATATACGGCTAAAGAAAGGGAGTTATTTTTAGAAAAGCTAACCCTATTAATTCATCTTTATTTCAAGTAATACAATTTAGATTCCATCTGCGAAATTATTAAAGAAAATAGGTTTTGTCAGGCTTAATTCTGCTAATAAGGTAATTACTCAAGTGATTGACATATTTCCTGTAGCTGTACTTAATTGCAACCCTTTTTAATTTTTCTTGTAATGGTAATAAATAATCAAAATGCTTGACCTAAATCACACATCATCACTACGGCGACGCCAAGACGTCCATTTGGACTCATCCAGAGAAATGTCGCTGATTCTTTGAAGTCAAAGCACAGATTTAGGATGAGTTGGAGGAAAAAAATATGAAAACAGATGTTTTAAAGGGCTAGTGCAACTAAATTGAAGAGGGAAAAACAATGGAGAACAATCTCAACCCATAAACGGGGTGAAACCATGGCAACCGCGGGTTTTACCTCAGGGGATACCTGAGCTACCTGTCCAGCTGTCAGACATTATAAAACTAATTACTGGCGCGGCCGCCTCCTAATTGCGTCCTAAACGGCTTCTGTTTGACTCGCCAGGTGGTTGCCTTAGCGATGGATGGGGAGTCAGAGCCAAGCCCTGTTGTGGCAGAGGACGTGGAGGAGAGGGCGGAGCCCCTCGACGCCACTCCTTCCTCCCAGCCGCCATCCCCACCTCCTGCCGAGGAGTCTGGGGAGCCGGTGTCCATGGAAACGGGAGACGAAGCCACAAAGGAGGGTGGCACAGAGGACAATGAGGATGATGATGTTGTTCTCGTAGAGGAGGAGGCTTCCCAGCCGCTTCACGCTGCTGCTGCTGCTGCAACCTCTTCTCCAGACGGACCCAACGCGGAGAGTGCCGAGCATGCGGGCGCTGCGGCAGAGGACGCAGCAGAAACGCCTTCCAAGAGCCCAAACTCTCCTCCGTCTTCCAACGCATCCATGGCGGCGACGACTACGGCGGCAGCGTACCAGAAGCCGCCGACCGCAGCCCCGGAGCCCATCGTCATCGACGACGAGGAGGACTGTGAACAGAAAGAAAACTCTTCCCCCTCACCTGCGCTCCCCGGGGAGTCCTCCGCCTCCCACTCGCCCGCCGCGTTCAGCAGCAACGACCCGGACTCGGAGATAAGGATCTCCAGCGTCACCACTCTGGGCTCCAGCAACCAGAGGGGCTCGGCGGCCAACACGCCGCCGCATCCAGATGATGCCCAGGCCGACATCAACCTGATGATCACCTCAGTGACGTCCCTCCAAGGCGGAGCGGCGGCAGTTGGAGAGGTGAGGATTAGCACTGGAAGCGCAGGTGGAGATGAAGCGGTTCTATTGGGTGGAGAGCGACTAGGACAATGAGTTGAGGCCCTATGAAATCTGACTGTACAAATTCCACTTCTGTTTTTCTTTTCCTAAATTTCTTTTTGTTTTCCAATTTCAAAGGTAGTATGACATAAAATCAACTTTTTTTGTGTGTTATGACGTTATTCCCTCATCAGAAACGCACCTGGAGTGTTGCTTTGATTCTTTTATGGATGTTTGAGAAATCCTTTAATCTCATGGCGACCATTCAAAACGCCTGGGTAGATGTAGCTCCACCTTCGAGGTGCAGCTCCTCCTCTGAGCTGCAGTTTCCAAGCTTCCCTCACAGAGCAACCTTTCCCCCTTCAGCTCCTTCAGACTAGCTAGCAGCAATTAGCAAATACCTAGTGGAGCTGCACATTGGCTGAGCTCTTTATTCGAGCTACTGCTGTGTATAATGCTGGTCTAAACGTTGCTAATAGAGGAACGATGTGGTGATGAGCTCCTGAAGGCCGAGTTTCAGGAAGAGCAGGAATTTATACAGAGAGAGAGACCAAATTTCAAGGTGTTAAATCAGAAAGTAAAATTTCTTAAGTCATATTTGATACACATGCAACTAGTGAAGGTACCATAGTTACTAGTTTATGCTATAAAATGGCACTCTGTGCCTGCAAAGCCCATAATACTGCCCTTTTACCTTGTTTTATTTACCCAAAAAGTATGTAATTATGTTGTGAATGGAAAAAAAATTAACAAATCATTAACTAGAGTTCCACATTTACTATTATTCTGTGTCACAAATATAACAGACTTCTGTGGTTTAACAGAACATTGGTTCTACAAGGTGTTAAAGTGTTTCCCCCTCATTTGTTTTAAAGAATTAAAAAATGTGAAAAACTGAGAATCGGGTTTTTACCAGCATACAAGAAAATCTCCTCTTTAACAAGGCTTGAGAGAGTTGATCCTAAAATTTGGGACACAGAGCAACAGTCACCTACAAGATGTGGCGAGCTGTTTTTTATGTTTCCAAGAAGTTGTATCCTTGCGCCTCCAGACAAAATGTACAGAAAACTTTATTTTTGAAGTGAAGACGTCAACGTTTCGGAAAGTTTTTTTTTTTTTTTTTTTTTTCCACCATGGCTGAACGGTTCATTCTGTCTGTGTGGAGAAGAGAGCCCAGCCTAACCAGCTAACTGTGGCTACAGGAGCTGCTATGGCCAAAATACTACAGACTGCTGTACATCCTCCACTTTTCTCCAATATCGGCTAATTCTGTGAAATTGTGTGTGGTTATGAATTCCATTTTGTTTATCAAATTCCACAACCGCCGTCCGCGTTTTCCGCATCGCAGAAATCGCATTGCCCTTCATATGTCATTGGTTCTTCATCGCGTTGCTTTCGGATGTTTCTGCTGAATGAGGGGGAAAATGGAAAACCTGTAACCTCTGCTGCATCTGCCCTCAGGCGGATGAAAACGAGACAGAGGAGAACGGTCTGCAGATCAGCAGTGCCTTCAGTCTGAATCCTGACACCCCATCTGCTCGACCAACCGCCTCCTTTAACCCCGGCCGAGGCTCCGCCAGCCAGCTGGTTCAGAACGGAGACACGGGGACGCACAAAGGAGCAGGTAACGTCTGGAGTTAACCGTTTCCTGTCGGGTGAACGGTGCAGTAGGCCCTCTGCCGTTTTGGTCGCCGGAAGACGGGGCCGGCTAGCGGCACTCATGAAGAATTAAAGCCTCCCGCTGCCGTCCTTGGTGTCATCCGAGACCAAGGACTAACTAAACCGCCTCTCAAAAGCAGTCGAGCCTTTTTTTCACATTACAACCTTAAACTTTGATTTATTTTTGGGGGGAATTCATGTGGAAAAAAAAAAAACGACACACAATGTAATAGGAGGAAAAGCATTGGATATAGAACAGTTTGAATAAGTTTTAATACATTTTCAGTTGATTCATTTAGGCTTCTGTAGAAAGTTAAAGGAGTGAATGTTCTGGGTTTGCAGTATCGAGAATTTTTAATTTTGAGCCTTTCAACATCTCCATCTTTGTATAAATCTTTGAAAATAACAAATTATTATCCTCCTACTTCACCACTATGCACTACTTGCTTCCTGTTTCACTAAAGATCCCTGTTATCTTTCATATATTAGAAAAATGACCCATATTTATGCAGGTGCTGTACGCTATAATGTCTACATTACATGTTTTGTCTTTTTACACAGACTATATGGACATTCCTTATTAATCATGGGGGAGTAAATTGTGTGGAGTTGGAGGATTTAACAGATGCACTTTAATCCTAAACTGGGAATCTGCTTAGGACAGGAATTACTGGGCTCTGGTTGACCAGTACGTCGTCCAGCAGCAGCACCACACCACTACATCCAGATTGTCATGATTTACAGTTTTCAAACTGGGTTTTTACTGCAGCATGCTACACATCTGCACACGATTGTGGAAATCAATATTTCCAGATTAATCATCATTATTGATTTATTTTATTTTTTTGCCCCCACTAAATGATTTACAGGCTCTAAAATTCTCAGTTTTATTGTTTTGGTTGTTTTTAGTTGCTCTGTTTCAATTCAATCATTGATTGGGATTTGTTTAAAATTTTAGAAATGTCTTGTTTGCTGTTTAAGTCAGCCTTTTAGAAGTTTCTGTAGGATGTTTTCTTATTAATGCTAGGATTCTCTGAGTGTTTCAGGCATTCGCTGCAGCTTTTAAAATGCCACATTTGTGTTTAGCCTCTCTCTGCCACCTGTGGCTATGTGTCCAATAAAAATACCAAATGAGTGATTCTAAATGTGCAACCATGGAGGTAAGATTTCTTCTCCTCCTCCTTCTTGTAGACTCATGGATCTCTCAGTCGGCCTCGGTTCCCCGGAACCAGAAGCAAAGTGGGGTGGACTCTCCGTCGCCTATCACCTCGCTGCCAAAGCCTGCAGGCCAGTCTTCCTCCTCCACCTCATCCTCAGGCTCCCAGACACAACCCAGGACCGTCAAGGTGGGTTCAATCAGTCAGATGTGTTGTATCCACCATCTTATAGAAAAATAATGTATGTAGGTAGGCCTCTCATAATGATGCATTTTACTGGGTGATAAATTGTCCCAGTAATTGCTGCGATAAATGATAATATTGTTATTTTGAGACTATTTTTAAATCTATAGATTTAAAAACAAGACAAAACATTAGACAATATAAGACATGGGTAGAAAGGTGTCTGATGTATATTGTATTATTATAAAATTTGCCCTCCAAAATAAAAGACAAACAAAAACGGTGAATAAAATGAAAATAAAAACTTGGAAGCAACTAAACCATAAGTAAAATGCATCGTGATGTCTCTGTAAACAACACTGGCCTTGAAAAATTATTAATTATCGGCTCATTTTAATCCATCATGTGATCAATTGATTCATTGCTTATTGCGACGGGTTTGGATGTAGTTGCAAAAAAAGAGATTATTGGGGAAAAAGAGGTTGTTTCCACACTACCCATACCTGATCGATCTATGATGAATGGATATCTGCCATGAATTCATATCACACTTTTTCTTCTCTGAAGAAAAGAAAGTGACTAGAAAAAAATCAATTAAAATTGCACTTGGTATGAAAGAATGTAAGATGTTAGTTTAAGGCCTTAACACCCAGCCTTACATCCACGATGGATACCTGTCATAAATTTATAGGAAACTTTAGATGTGTACTTGAAAATTAGCTAAAAGGTCAGAAAAATTACAAATGTGTAGTATTTCTACATTTGGAAAGCTTCTTTCTGTTAAATCTGTGTTTTTCTTCCCAGGTGACCTGCGCCAACTGCAAAAAGCCTCTGAAGAAAGGCCAGACAGCCTACCAGCGAAAAGGCTCCTCTCACTTGTTCTGCTCCACCACTTGTCTCTCTGCCTTCTCACACAAACCTGCACCCAAGAAGACCTGCACCATGTGCAAAAAGTCAGCCTTTCATTTTCTCTTTTTATGCCTGAAAATGCACATCACAAGCTCGTAACAGACTTTTACTTTAGCCACAAGTTTCTTTTTAGGTTCCCATTTTCTGTGGATTTTTTTTTTTTTTTGTCAACTAAACCATGCGACTTCCTTGTCTTTTTTTCTTTCCACAGGGACATCACACACATTAAGGGCACCATTGTGGCCCAGGTGGACTCTAGCGAGTCTTTTCAGGAGTTCTGTACGACCGGCTGCTTGGGCGCGTACGAGAACAAGAACAACCCGCCTAAAACAGGCCTGAAAAACAAATGCACCGTCTGCGGGAAACTCACAGAGGTCAGTCTGTCCAGCAACCGCAACGTCTGATTTATTCATTCATTCATTCATTTCTTACTTGTCGCTCCCAAGACGTGAATGTACCTGGTAGAGCCATGTTCACAATTGCAATTTTACTGGAAGTTGTAAACCCCGTTTCTGAACACAGGCTGCAGTTTGGGATTTATAGGTCGTTGTTTGCAGGACTCCCTGTAAACTCAGGTCAGTGATTCAGGAATCTGTAGTCTTTCACTCCGCTCAGCGTTGTAAAAGAGCGTTCATGGCCATCTAGTTCTTTTACAAACTAAGCTATTGATCCTCGGTCGGCTTCTGTAGGGATCCAGAGACAAACTGATCTGTCGATCTACTTTCTCTTTAAACCGCAGTCTTCCCTAGGTATTGAGAAAAGCAGGAGGAAGATCAAGCAGACGGGATGAGGCTTTAAATGTCATAATAATGCTGCAGGATCTAGAAAACCAAACTGCTTCACTGCTTGGATAGGTGTTTTTTTAACTTAACCTGTTGTGGTACCTGTCTCGAGCGTTGTTTCCATTACAAATGTCCTAAAGAAGCACATTACAGATGGGAATGTTTTTCAAGAGCAGAATTTGTATTTGTGGGGCTATAATTGCTGTGACACACAATTACGACTGTACAGTTACCAAAAAAGGAAGTAATAAATTGTTCTTATCACTTTTATCATTATCGCATTTGTGACACCAAATATTGCAATAAAACTTTAAGTCCGTATCGCCCACCACTACTGTAAAAACACAGCTGCTGTAACCTTTCTTGGAACACTATTTTCAAATGATTTCCCTCATAATTCACTAAAATATGAAAAAAAAAAAGATAAAAATGACTAATGAAGGGTTATAGTGAGGCTCCGTGTGTTGGAGCATTATAAAAGTATGCTGGACATTTATTTGTGGTGAAGCATGTGTAGCTCCTTTGTTTACCAGAATCATTTATCTGTGTAGTTCTGAGCTAAACCAAGATGGAGGTTTGGTCCAGCCCAGAGGAAACTCTAATTCTCTCAGGCCGCTCCATACGTCACATCTTTCATTACTCTGTAGCATAGACTCAGTTTGACTCTACCTGGGCCTTCTGGTTTTGCTTGTTTTTATTGCATGTTACATGGCAGAGTCCTGTTGCATTATCTTCCAGTCGTCGTTCTCTTGTCAAACCATATCCTTCACCATCATATTGCTATTTATCTCGACTTTGCCGTATTGTATTTCCCCTCACACAATGAATTATTCATCTTTCGTCTATCTTTATTCTCATCTGGCCTCGGTATAATCTAGTTCAATCTGTCTGACCGCTCTTTCCTGCTTTCTCTCTACAGTATGCCTCACCATCAAATTCTGATCTTCACTATTCATTTTGATGCGTATTCTACCATAAAAGAACTTTTTAACCGTTGAGTGACGTAGATTAAAGTTTAACTGCGTGGAGAGTCCGTTTTTTTTTTCTGCTCTGATAGTTTCATTTTCCCTGTCTTCCAGATTCGGCATGAGGTCAGCTTTAAGAACGTGACCCACAAGATCTGCAGCGACACATGTTTCAATGTTTACCGCAAAGCCAACGGGCTGATCATGAACTGCTGCGAGCAGTGTGGCGACTATCTGCCCAGCCGGGCGTCGGCCAACCACTTCCTGCTGGTCGACGGCCAGCAGAAACGCTTCTGCTGCCAGAACTGCATCAGGGATTACAGACAGGTAAACACCCTCCGCCGCCCTGCTGTTCCTTTTTTGTTATTGTTTTTTTTTTTTTTTATCATAATGCTTTCGTTTGCATCTTGTTTTGACATGATGTTTTTTCCCACGCAGGCCCACAGTAAACTCGCCAGCTGTATGACTTGCAAAACACTAATCAAGACGGGGGAGGTGCTCCAAAGCCTCGGCGCAGGCGGCACCTTGAGCTCCTACTGCTCCGTCAGCTGTATGAACAAGGGCAAGCTGACGTCGTTCATCAGTGAGTACTCAGCACCGATCCGATACTGGTATCGGTACCGATACTGGAAAGAATTCTAGATCAGGTATCGTGGCACTGTGCCCGATCCATAAGGGCAGATCTGTTTGGTCTAATTCTATGCTTCGTGCTCTGAGTGACGTCATAATTTATTATTTATTTTACATTCAATTATTTATTTAATTCCTATTTGCACTTTCTGAACCAGTTTAGAGAAAGTTTGTTACTGTTTATTTTGCACCAAGATAGTCAATCTATTGTCTTAGTTTCTTTATTATTTACTTTACAGAGGCTGTTATGCTTCTCTGAACTGACTGAACAAATTAAAAGTTGTTTTGTTTTTACATGTTTGACTAAACTTATGAAGCTATCGGTGTATTAAAGTGATGGATTTGTTTGATAACTGGTGCAGAGTTATCAAAATAAATTTGTAATTCAGTACATTTGTCTGAAAAAGTAAATTCAGCAGCGTTTTTCTGAATCAGATCAGAATCTGCTGATGCCAAACCTCACATATTGGTATTGGAAGTAAAATAAAGTGCATCGCTGCATCCTTAATCAGAATGCACAGGATTTGACAAACCTTTGAGCACTTAAGTTAAAAGCAGACTGCTTTAAGATCATCTTTAATTGCATGTCTCAACATCTGGTGTAAAACAACAGCAGTCAGGTTCATGTTTTTAAAGCTGATGGTAGAGAAGTTCTCAATTTGTTCAACATGGATTTGCTCTGTTCCTTATTCAGTATAAATAATAATGAATCAAATGCTTGGGTCTGTTCAGGAACAGTAGTGTTAAAAATTGTTTGCACCCTTCATGATTTCCTTTTTTTTTTGCGTGATTGTCGCACTTCAGTGTTTCAGAACAACAAACTAATTTAAGTATTAGTCAAAGACAACCCAAGTTGGCACAAAATGCGGTTTTAAAAGAAGGTGTTTATTATTAAGGGAGCCTAATGACTGGTTGGGCCAACCTCGGCAGCAACAGCTGCAGTCCCTCATCTTTACAGAATAGTTTTAATTCAGGAGGGTTTTCAAGCTTTTTAAAGTAGTTTCAATAGCATTCAGGTAAGGACTTTGACTAGGCCACTCCAAAGTCGTCGTCTTGTTCTTCAACCATCCAGAGGTGTGTTAGGAGGCTGGTGTGTTTGGAGAACCAAAGTTAGTTTCAGCTTGACGTCACCTTCAGAATGTTCTTTTTTTGTTTGTTTTGTTTTGGTAGAAAGTAGAATTTGTGTTTCCATTTATGACTGCAGGTCTTCCTGGTCCGGACACGGCAAAACAGCCCCAGACCATCACACTACCACCACCGTGTTGTACCACGGGTATAGTGTTATTTTTACGCCTAATGTAACGGGACACAAACTCACAAAGATTAAACAATTTTTTCTCGTCGGTCCTCTGAATGTTTTCCCAAAACTCTTGGGGATTATCAAGACGTGTTCTGGGGAAAGCTGAGCCCAGCCTTGACGTTCTTGTTGCTCACTAGTGGTTTTCATCTTGGAACCATTTTTGGCCTGAGGCAAGTGAGGCCTGCACTTCTCTGGATGTTGTTGCTGGGTCTTTATGACCTCTTGGATGAGTCATCGCTGCGCTCTTAGGGTAATTTTAGTCGGGGAACCACTCTAGGGAAGCTTTGCCACTGGTCCAGGTTTTCTCCATGTGTGGACAGCGACTCTCACTGTGGTTCCCGACGCCATAGAAACGGCTGTGTGACCCTTTCCAGAGTCATTTTGATTACTTTCTTCCTCGTTTGTTCCTGAGTTTCTGTGGATCTCGATGTAATGTCTAGCTTCTGAAGAGGTTTTGAGTTTTTCCTCCCTTAAACATTGTTTTAAAAACTTTATATTATTTTTTTTTGCTTACTTGTGTTTCTTTTGACTAATATTTAAATTGGTTTGATGTTCTGAAACAGGAAGGAGGCAAACATGTTATCTACACTACTGTATCTGTGCTTTTTTGTTATTTAACATGAATCGGGTACAGTTTTTAATTTGTGACTAGTAAATTAGTAAATACAAATTCATGTATCAAGAGGGGCACAAAAATACAGTGAAAAATGTTTATTTTTATACATTTTTTTTGTGCGTGTGCAGACAAGGAACCTACATGTCATTTCTGTAAAAGAAGCTCTTTGCCGCAGTACCAGGCCACGCTGCCAGAGGGCGACATCCTCAACTTCTGCAGCTCCCAATGTGTTGCCAAGTTCCAGGTGAGAACTTGAAACAAAAGATGCTTCTGCTGTTTTGATGCTGTAGATTAAAAGTACAACAGGTCGTTGGTAGAGGAGGAAAAGGGATTGGAAAACAACTCATTTCTATTTTATGTGTTTGTTTGGGCACTTTGGGTTTTTACTTTCTTGGTTCATCTCAATAAAATAGAACATTGTTAAATTGTTCATATATTCCAGTTAATCAATACAAAGAGAGAAACTTTTATTATACAGATTCAGTAAACGGAGCGTAACATATTTAAGGAGTTCATTTCTGTTCAAGATATTAACCTAAAATTTACAAAGGCAGGTTTGCACCCATATTAAGTGAGTTAATTAGTTTTGTTTAAATAATTTAGCAGTTTTACGCCTGAGCTTTTTGTTTTTTTTCCCTCCTTTCTTTACAGAACGCTTCCCTTCCGACAACCACCAACGGTCAGACGCCCCTCAGCAACAGCTCTGTCCAGCTGAAATGTAATTACTGCCGAGGAGCGTTCAGCCTGAAGCCCGAAATTCTGGAGTGGCAGGTCAGACCGTCAGAAATGTCCCAAAGTAACCCGCTAGTTGTCGGACCACATTTTGGACAACTAAGGAGCAACTAGCAGACATTAGATAAATGAGTTTTCACTTCATTTAAACATTTCTATCTCCATTTTAAAAGTATTGCTGCTAAAAATGAGCCGACTCTTTAAAGTATAAACAATTTATCTATTTATTTAAAAGCATTTTCCAGTCACTACAAAATGACTTTACTATCACTTTCTGTAAATTTAAAGATGTAGGGGAAAAAAAAAAATTTATGACAAAAAACTAATCTTGACTTGAAATGGCTGCAGTAATATTGACATAAATGTGTGTGTGTGTTTTCAGGATAAGGTCTATCAGTTCTGCAGTAAGACCTGCTGTGAGGACTACAAGAAGCTCCACTGCATCGTGACGTTTTGCGAGTACTGCCAAGAAGAGAAGACCCTTCATGAGATGGTCAAGTTCTCTGGCGTCAAGAGGCCCTTCTGCAGCGAAGGTACCGCCTCCGTTCTCCTCAAGGACTCTTAACGAATGCAACTTTTCCTTGAGAGGTTGAAGTAGGTACAATCTGAGTGTTTTTTCTAAGCCGCTTTAGTGAAATCAGGTTCTTAAGTGGCTTCTTTCTCCTAATTCAAAGTCATTAAGGTTTGAGTAAATCAAATTGTTTTTTTTTTTTTTTTCTTCATCCTGCATTTTTTTTTTTTACATATATATTTGTTTTCTGCTCCTCCAGGCTGCAAGCTGCTGTTTAAACAGGATTTCATCAGCCGGCTGGGGCTGAAGTGTGTGAGCTGCAACCACTGCAGCCAACTGTGCAAAAGAGGCATCACCCGGCAGCTCGGCAACATGACCCGGGACTTCTGCAGCGAGGCCTGTGCCAAAAAGTTCAACGACTGGTACTACAAGGTCAGCTCTCTCCTGGAAAAGAAAGTTAAACCGATTCACGGGCGGTTTGATTTGTTGGGGGGGAGGGGGGAAAAAGAAAGGGTGTTAACGTTCCGAAACATTCCTCTGCTTGGCCACCAGGCGGCGCGGTGCGACTGCTGTAAGGTTCAGGGAAACCTGACGGAGTCGGTGATGTGGAGGTCGGAGATGAAGCATTTCTGCGACCAGGAGTGTCTGCTGAGGTTCTACTGCCAGCAGAACGACCCCATCATGGTCACGCAGAAGGGACCAGAGAACACCACGCTGGGTACGGGCCGAGACGCTTCCTGCACATTTTAGTAATCGATTATTTGATAAATTGATTTTAAAAAATGGCAAGTTCTGCAGATTTTTGATTTTGCCACTTTTTCATACAATATTAGAAATGCGTACATCAAGGCTGATCTGGAAGACAAGGGTTTTATTTTTTTATATTAAGTGCAAATTGTGTACATTTTCTGTACAGTTTTGGCTCTGAGTGTGTTCGTTTTTAGTCTGTATGCTCAAGTCATCGATTAATCGATTACTAAATTAGCTGATTATTTCAATAATAGTTTCATTACGATTAATCTGATTAATGGTTTCAGACTTAATACATTTGTTTGTTTTTAGGGGAAGTTCAAGCCTTTCAACAAACTGCTCTGCCTCAGGAGCATAAAGCTTCTTATTCTATGAACTTTTATTTGATCAGCTGTAGTCAGGATAGCTTTCAGGAAAAGTAGGTCATGGCAACAGATCCGGTAGCTGTGTCACTCTGAAGGAACTCTCAGAAAAGTAACGGATGTGTACAAAACCGTGAGTAAAAAAAAAATACAAAAACAAACAAAAAATGAAGATCCCAAATCTCTTGTTTATATTTATTTTTCTAATATCCAACAAAACACAAACTATTGCTGCTAAAATAGAGGCGCAGCTACTCCAGTACTTGCACTTCATCTGAAGAAAATCTCAACAACTGAGCAGTCGGCTTGAAGAAATTAACTCTTTTTGAGATGATCTGTGTTTTTTTCCCTCCCTCCTTACAGGTCTAGACATGCACGCCGCAAAATCTGGGGTAAGTAAGAATGAATAAATAAAAATCAAATACTTTTCTTGAGAGCATGAAATTATTCGTAATGTATGACAAATCAAACCTTTCACACCTGCAGAAAAGCCTGTCGCAGTACGCAGTTAATCAGTTAATGGCATAATAAATACAATATGTATTTTTGAAGAGCAATTTTGTTTACGGAGGAAAATCTATTTTACTCATGGTTTCGGTTGTGTGTTTTTTGTTTCATTTGTTTTTGGTTGTTTTATTTTTGGATATTTTAAAATATCTTTGCCTTCCAGTGTTAAGTGTTTGTTACAAAATTAAAGTTTATTGGCCTTTGAGAGAACAAACTTGAGTTATTGTGCCATTACTGTTTAAAAATGGTCTCAAAACCACAATGTTATCGTTTATGGCAGTAATTACTGGGACAGTTTGTCGTTGTGACCGGCCTGCAGACTGATCTGTGCTGATTTCCGTTTATGCTAGCCGCTTCATTTTCTCTCGTATTCCAGCTGGTGAACCAGAGTCCTGTGGCGTACTCCAGTGGAGGAGTGATCAGAGATGTGAAGAATAAAGCGGTGCTGTGCAAACCGCTCACCCTGACCAAAGCCACCTACTGCAAACCACACATGCAGAGCAAACATCTACAGACGGGTAAAATATGACGCAGCCAGTCGAACTTTGCCCTCATTTTGTCACTTTACCACCACAAACCTTAAAAGCTTGCAGCTGCATTCAGAGTAAACTGGGACTCTGCAATGTGTTCAGAGTTAATATCAGCTACTGTTAGATCTGTAAATTATATTAAGTACAGGAAGGTTTGGTGTACCGTGACAAAATATGGGAAAAAGTCAAAATTATTTTATTTTCATTTATTTTTATGTTTTTTTGTGAGCCTGGGCGATAAATCAATTTCTTTGATTTTTGAAAATCTGGATTCCCTCCCTCCACCACCAAAGCATTTCTTGGGTTTCCATCGTTCAGCGTGACGACAGCGCTCCCACGGCCGCCATCTTGTTTGACAAGCAGCTTCTATATATTTGGATTTTGATGTATTTCTGCAGTGGAACATAATGGTCAGGCTAAGATGTTTGTTTTAAAGTCATATGACAATAAAGTCAAAATAATACAAGAATTCTTCCAATCCAAGAAAAATATTCTGACTATTTTCTTGTATTTACACAAAAATTCTCATAGCCCAGCCCTGATGCTCTGTCGTAAAACCCACAGAAGAGACGATTGGAATAAAAAGACGCATTTCAGAAAATAAAAGCGAGGGTGGGAAAAAAAAAAATCAATCTGGTATGGGGAAAAAAAAAAAGTAAGACTTTATATTCAAGCCTTAACGCCCAGCCTGTTGCACAGAAGTATTCTGCTCTCACTGATTTGCTCATGCTGGACTCTGACGTGGCATTTCTCTGTCTGCAGACGTAGATGACGGCGTGAAGAGGGAGTATATCCCCGTACCCATCCCTGTTCCCGTCTTCATCCCAATGCCTATGAACATGTACGCCCAGGTCACCCCCACTCCAGTCTCTATGCCTCTACCGGTGAGCCCCGTGTTTCATCAACGCAGTCACTGTCAAAAGTAAACACACATGCACATGTTATGATGAAGTTGTTTCAGACAAAGTGAGGCCCCCAGGGGCCATTTATGGCCCTCTGAACAATTTGCTGATTCGTAGATTGGAGCAAATCTACCTTGTTAGCATAGATGGTTGACACTCATCTTTTAGGACAGCTTTTTTATTTTTACAGATAAATAATATCGTCTTAAAAAATAATAGGGACAAAAAATGGTTTTGGATTTATTAACTATGTTTTTTGCACTCATTTTACGTTTGGAGTAACTAGAACCACAAACATCGACCTAATTTTTCCTGAAAGCAAATAATCAATCCAAAATGGAAAAGCTCTAATTATGCAAGACCTTTTTTATATATACATTTCCTTCTGCAACTATTTACCAATTAAAAATCTGACAGTTTTGTTAATTTTAATACAATTAAATTAAAAAGGCACAAAAAATGTTTTTTTTTTTTTTTTTTTAAAGAATGTTAAAAAAGATGTTAAAAATTGTGCTTCATCTTAACGACTTTGACCCTCATGGTAAAATGTTTGGACACCACCGAAGGATAAATTTAAAAAATACAGCCTTCTGGAACTGGAAATATTCAAGGCGATCTACTTTTATTAAAGCCTAAATCCTGCTCCTTCCAGGTTCCTGTGCCTGTGTTTCTGCCCACCACGCTCCAGGGGGCAGAACAGATTATCCATACCATGAAAGACCTGAAAAGCGAGGCGCCCTCTAGTACCGCAGAGGCAGCTGTGGTCATCGACGACGACGACGAGAAACCAGGTGAGAGTCTGCCGAAATGTGGCGAGTCGCACGCGGCTTTGCTGAAGCGCGGACACTTCAGAAACAAGTCTGCTCGATAAAACCTGCCAGAAGTGTCAACGAGTCTGCCTGGTTTGAACGTTTCAGATGTGAAGCCTTTGGCGGTGAAGAGAGAAAGCGTTAAGGAGGAATCCTCCAGCTGTGACGCCAAAAAAGAGGAGAAGGTAGAAGAGGAGGAAGAGGAGGAGGATGAAAAGTATGAGCCCAATCTGGACCTAGAGGCAGACTTCCCTCAAGGTAAACACCGTCCTGACATTTTACAGGAAGCATCCATACATTTGTTATATTCTTAATAACCATAAAGATATAATTCACACTGTTGTAGTCCAAGTTTGCATGTATTTGTATACGAATAAACATGTGCTTTAAACATTAAGGTCAGGAACAAATGACCAATCAGATAAACAATCGATCCAATAAAACAGACAAAAGAAAGAAAGAAAACAAAAAACGCACACAAAGGCTCTCAGACAGATGCAGTGGAAATCCAGACTTATTTTGTGGGAATTTTATGTGATAGACAAACACAATTAAATAAATATTTGTGAAGCAGCAGGAAAACTTTTTAAATTATTTGAAGTTTTTTGTCCTTACGCTAAATTATTAGCTTTATTTTGTTAAATCCATGTTCTTCCTCAATTCTGCTGAAAAAAGACCATTTCCACGTCATAATGTTGCCACCCACATAAACTGAAACGATAAATTATAAATATTTCTTACTCCTGAAATAATCGACTATTTGAGTAATCGATTAATCGTTAATTGGAGTTTACAGATCCAAAAAAAGGCCCTTTGTTAAAAGAACAATGCAGTGAGAGCTGTAATTAATCCAAAACTGTACAAAAAAAACACATTTTGCACAGCATTTCAAAGCGCCGTAGCCGTTTTAAGGCTCTTATCAAAGGCAAACTGTTACTGAGTTCATCAGACTGAATCATTTGAACGTTCGGCTGTGCAACGATCAACACATTGTACCTAAAATACCGTTCTGTCACCATCACGGTGTCGTCCAAGCTCCAGGAGTCGCTTTAATTCAATCTGAACCATTACTCTCTTCTGTTATCTCACTTCTTGCGTCACATTTTTGCCTGCAGAGGAAGAACTGAAGCTTTAGCCCATCGCGGCTTGTTTGTTTATCCGGATTTATCCTGTTAGCTGTCGGGTACACGGACTTATACGGCCAAAAAAAAATGAAATCTTTTAGTCTCTGAGGTCCATGATGATCTTCTCACTGACCGTCCCTGTTTTAGTTTGTCACTTATTAGAGCTTTTATCTGGCGCCATCTGAATCTGCAGCTTTTTGGTGGGTCAGTACAACAACTGAGGCAAATATTTCTCCCTCTGTTGGTTTTTTTTTCTCAGCACTGATGAGGCTCATGTTTTTAAGGTTTGGATTTTGTCAAGGGATTTGGAAAAGTGCCTGAGTTGTCTCATCATCTCGCTTTGTATTTGGGTGTGAAAAACTTTTCTTGCTGCATAATTGAAGGTTTATTGGGTTATCTTGGACAGTCTGTCCCTGATTGCTCACATACAGGGGAGAAAAAAGTAAAAAATATTTCATACACCACGAATTCCTCGATTTAGAAGGCAGCATTACTTAGAACAGCAGATTTGTAAGTAAGCAAAAAAATAAAATAAATTGGAGCGTCTTTAATGACGGATGTCGAGGCGTGTCCTATTACACTAAATAAACGCAGCTGAAAGTTGTAACCTGGATTTGAAAGACAAAATGTTAGTCAAGTTTTTTTGTATAGAAGTTCAAAGAGCTTTAGGTAACAAAAACATCATCCAGCCACCAATTGGGAAACCAGAAATAAACATTACATTTTGTCAAATATCATCATCAAAATCATTAGGCAAATATAAATAAAATATATTAATCAACGTTCCAGTTTTTAAGAATCACAGGCAGCTCTAAACTTGTGAGTTTTCAGCCTTGATTTAAAGGAGCTCAACGTTGGAGCAGTTTTCCAGTTTTCTGGAAGTTCAGTGGGGAACAAGAACTGAATGTTTGGTTCTGGGGACGCAGAGTAGAAACCCAAATGTTTGCAGCCTGCAGCATCATGGGAAAACAGTTTGGCCTCACCGTTGGGCTCTTTCAGAGAGAAGTGTGAAGGATTTCCCTTAGTGGTTCCTCATTGCAACTCATTTCTGCATATTTAAACAAACCGGTGAATAATTCACCTGATCTTTTGTGCGTACCGTCCTCAGCGTCGGATCCCGTTCCGGTGCTGGAGGGAATGGACGAGGACATGAGCTTTTCTCTGCCTCCGGTCCTGGCAGAGGAGAAGGAGGAGCTGCAGGAGTGTGCGCCTCGACCTCGGCCCAGAAGACTGGTGCGTTCAGACGCGTGAAGATAGCCGTGTTATCCTCCAGCTCGGCACGCAGCCTGATGACTCTAACGATTCTGTTCCAGGGGAGTAAAAGGCAGGCCGTGGAGGATCTGCCTTCGTCCTCTCCGTCACGTCCGAGCAGCAACTTGGAAGGAAGGTCGCTGCCCCTCAAGTCTCGCTACGGCATCAACGCCTGGAAACGCTGGGCGCTCTCTGACCAATCAGAAGACACCAAAGAAAAGGATACCTCCAAACCAAGTGAGCTGAACCCAGACATAGAGAACATGAATGAAAAACTAGGATGCAGACCTGAAGTGAATGGTTTACAAGCCGACATTTACAAAAAGAAAAAGGTTATGTTGGTCTATTTCAGGGAGTTTATTGCTACACACAGGATGCATGTTGATACTTTAACATCTTCACTTTACTGTTGATGTCGGCTTCAGTTCTGTAACGCCTAAACGTGGGATTTTGATTCAGCTTTATATTTGATGTGTTTTTATTTTTACATGTAAAAGGAAAGAAATGAAATTGTTTTGTGTTTTATTTTTAAATGGGAAGTTGCAGCCTGGACTGTTTTTCATGACCGTCACAAAAGGCTCTTCCAAACTGCAAAATTCAAAATCAACTATTTTTCTTTTTTTTTTTTTTTTTTTTCCTAAAAAAAAATTTTTTTCTTAAAAATCACAGAGAATTAAGTTTAGGACTTGATTATACTGGAAGATAACGGAGTGGCCTAGAAGTTTGGAGTTTTATTTATTCATATTTTTCAAGTCCAGATAAGGTTTTGAAAAAGACATGAGTCTGAAAAGTCTGTAGATTTTTTCCTTTATTCTTTTATCTAATTGATAAAAACTTAATTTTGGGGGGTGAAAAGGGATTTTACAGTTTTTAACCTGGGTTTTGGTTGGGACACCAAGAAAATTTATTCTTTCGGTATATATATATATTTAAATTTTTTTTTTTTTTTTTTTTCCCCAAAACTAAATAAATGCATCGTGGCTCATAAATCAAATGGTGTATTTAATGCAGAATTTTTACTGTTGTCAAAACAAATGTTGCTGGAGGATGAATTGTCTTTAAATATTGTTGTTTTGAGACGATTTTCAAGGATTATATTGACAGTGACATCATAATGCAAGTTCACCTTCACAAATGCCAACAAACTTTGATTTTCGTAAAGAAGACTTTACGAAGCAGCACTTCAGCTTGTGTTCAGTGAAGGACGGCTATGAAATCACCTCCCAGATGATGAGCCCAGTGCTTTATCATCAGAGCCATGTCATTTATTTATGTTTGTTTTGTCAGAACATTAGTTAAGTCACTCATGTTTGTTGCTTTTTCCTGTAGCCTCCCTCCTCTGACACACAAACACTTTGAGACTTGGAGAACCTTCCTGGTTGGTGCTGGATTTTCCTCCAGGAATCTACAGTTATTGAAGACGTCTTACTTTAGACAACATGCGTTACTTTGATTATATTGATCCTCTTTCCCTCCCTGTTCCACAGTTTATTCGCAGTTAAGAGCCTGTGTACGTTTCCGTGTCTTGCAGCTCGGTCGAAAAGCAACCTGTTGTCGTTGAACGCGGAGGAGCTGAACGCAGCTCTGTCCCGGTTCGTCAGAGAGGCGTGCCGGCCAAACGGGGAGCGCTACTCTCCAGACAGCATCCTCTACCTCTGTCTGGGAATTCAGCAGGTCAGTGCACTGAAATGTTTACCGCCAGATCCCACAAAGCTTCAGCCATGCTTCCCGTTCACGTGGTCACGCACGTGAACTGCAATTCGTCAAAATGACTGATGACATCCAGATAATATAAACGGTTAAAGACGGAATACAGTTGGTTAATACACCTCCTGCACTAAACATCCATGATAACGCGCTGGGTTTATTTTTATTTCTTCTTCTGGAAATTAGAGTAAATTGTGCCAAAAAACTTTTCCAATGCTGTTCTCATGTCGACTGCTTTCACCGGTAGTCTAGACTCTTCTGCTCTCCTGAAGTTGTGCTTTTGGGTTAATCCACAAAAAACAATCATTCATGACTTCACGTTTATTTTTTTCTAAATTTCACCATATGAGCTTTTTAAGCACGTTTTGCTTTTTGAGAAATATGAAAATCTAACTTGTAGAGTTGCATGTCTGTTTAGCCGGTTGGTGGGAAAACTCAAGATTTCCTTTTATAAAATAAAATATTACTCTGCAGGTCTGCAACAAACTTGAACTGAACTTTTTTTTCTTTTAATACAGTGATTGCTTGTAATGTAGTTTTTTTTTTTTTTGTGAAAACAGTTTCATGTGGTCGTTGTTCTTTTACCTTTTTTTTTACTATAGACACAATCCAGAAAATGCCATTTACATAATCAGCGAAGGTTCATTTCTTCTGTTTTTTTATTTTTTAAGCAATCTTTATCAGCAAATACCTAGTGTGATCAAGTGTATGAATTAACGACAGTTTTCCTCATTTTACTGGCTCTATTTGTAACAACTGTAACAAAATAGGGCAAACAATTAAATTCTACAATTTTTAAAATAAACGTAAAACATTAAAATGGCTTTTGCTGACATGGCTGTTCTGTTTTCGGAGGTAGGAACCGAGTTTAGGGTGAGTGTTTCCAGTAGGACAGGTTTCAGTGGTGCACAGCCTTTTCTCTCTTCACCCATGCGAGGATCAGAGCATGGCTGCTGAGAGGAGGAGCACGTTTTTATCTAAACTCATCACATGTCGGAGTTTTCTGGCAGAAAAATGTAAGATCTGACTTTAGAGGATATTTATTCAAGTTTTGTTGAACGTTTCTAGAGTAATTTAGTTGAAAAGCTTTAGTCTTGGACATGCAGTTAAAATGTGTTGATGTTTTTTCTGTAAGTCTAAGTGAACCAGTTGTGTCCGGTGATTATATCCATTGCTGTTCACATCCTGACCAACTGTGATGTTGACTTTTTGTTTCTGAGGACACTAAAGCTTCGTCCGCAGACGGCATCCATGTTTATCCTCTGTGCTGATGTGAGCTTTTCTTTTTCTCTCTCTCTGTTTGAAGCATCTTCACGCCAAAGGCCGGAAGGATGATCTGTTCAGCGACCCGTGTTACCAGCAGTTTGGAAAGGAGCTCAACAAGGTTCTCAAGGACTGGCAGCCCAGTGTGCTTCCTGATGGTAAGAGGAGCTGAACTCACAACCTGCAGTTTTTACATGTGTCAAACTTGAGGCCTGGGGGCCAAATCCAGCCCCAACGGTTCTTTTTATGTGGCCCCTAGACTCCAGAAGGACGAATGAATAAAACCTTCTAGAGAAGTTATGTGATTAAATATCATTTTATCAATCAAGTCAAAGCACCTTTTATCAGAATATTGGTAAATTACATCAATCAGTCCCTCCAGATTTTTTGCAATTCCACGATCACAGAAAATTACACAAATCAGTAAATCCCTGCACTTTTTATTTTCTTTCTTTTTCCCCACTAATGTGTAATTGAGATTATAGCAATTTTTTTTTTTTTTTTACAGAAATGGGACAAACTTGTATGAGAATTAAGTCGAAATAATAGAAGAATATTACGACTTTATTCCCAAAATATGATTTTATTATCATAACATTATGAAGTTATTCAACTTTATTCTTGTAATATTATGACTTTTGTCTCGTAATTTTATTTAATCCTAATACTGGCCTAATGTCTCGTTGTAATTTTGAGAAGTATCGAATGCAGAAACAGCTGTTTATAGATATTTGAACCGTTTAGTTGGTTCTATCATTGAAGACATTCATGATGTTGATGTGACCCGACGTGAAAATGCGTTCCACGTCCCCGAGCCAGAGGCTATCAGTGGAACATGTGAAGCTGCATCTCTGCATGGCGCCTGGAAACAACATCATCCCTCACTGATAGCACAGTGACATGGTGAAGTGGCAGCATGGCAGGACACAAGTGTTCCTGTCAGCAGCAGCCGGCCGCACAGAGGCTCATGTCCAGTGATTATAACCTTTCTGCTGTTCACATCCTGATGCTCTGTGATTGCATTTTTGAAGTTATATGAGGACATGAGGGGGTTCCTAGTCTGTCGCACGGCGACCGTAGGCTCCTCGCAACGCTTACCGGAGTGCTTTGTGCTGCGTTCAGGCTCGCTGTGGGGCCGGGTGGAGGAGCAGAGCCTGTGGAGCGGTCGGCACCTCGGGGAGCAGAGTCCGGCTTCCCTGCTCCGCTCGCTGGTCTACCTGAACACCAAATACTTTGGCCTGCGCACCGTGGAGCAGCACCTGCGCCTCTCCTTCGCCAACGTTTACGGGCCCGACACCATCCATCCTGTCAGCAAGGAGCGCAGCGTCTGCATCCGCGTGCCCTCCATCTCTCAGGATCACCACGGTAATGCAGCTACCTGTGTCGGCTTTCTATCAATTTCTTATGGAATTGGATGATTTTTTTTTTTCTAAATCAACATGGTTTCAATACCAAGTTAACTGCTGGTTTGACTCCTTTAAACTTTATTTTTCTAGAATGTGATGAAGACAAATACGTCTGGTGCTTCACTGCAAAAACACTAAATCTTACCAAATATCTTATTACACTTGAAATAACAGAGAACTAACTCACAAGTAACTTTCCAGCAATATAAGAGCTTGTTTTAAGTAATTCTTTAATATTTGTTACATCTACAAGCTCCACTGGCAAATTTTATATTTTTATTCATAAGAAGACATTTTTCCCCCATGTAATAAGTGAAAGAATCTACCAGATTTTAATACTTTTCCCATCAACATTAAGGAATTATTGACTTAAAACAAGCTGAAAAGTTACTTTTAAGTTGGCTTTATCTTACTTCAAGTAGACTAAAATATTTGCTCTAAAAACTAAACCAAATATACTAAGATTGTGTTTTTGCAGTGTGAGAGATTCAAAGAAATGAATATGCTTTATTTTTTTCCGTTAAGCGTTTTATTTTCATTTTATCTTCACCCACTGCCATTGAGAAAACATTGAGACCTTAGTGATGTTTCAGCTTTCTTATATAAAATGGGTAAAAACTTATCAACATTTAGAACCATCTGAAATAAACAAAAATATCTGGACTTCCTAAAATGTATTTTTTACCAAGCAACACTTTGCATATCTTTACCAGGATATATATTTTTTTATGTTTTATTGCTTCTTCTTGGGTTTTTCCTCTTTCAGAAGAGATCTCTGTTCTATATTTCACTGCAGTTCCTTTCTAAATGCTGCATTTCTACGCTCAGGTGAAGCACAGACAGAATCTAGGAGGAGGAAGCGCAAGCAGGCCGAGGTCAAACGGGACGAAAACGAGGCGGGCCACCCGCCTGTCCGCTGCCCGGTAAAGAAGCACGAGTGTCGTCTCTACGAGCTCTACAGATCCAAGTGGTAAACGCACTTTGATTATTCTTGTAGTTGTGTTATGCATTTTAGCTGCAGCATGAAAAATCAAAATCCCATTTAAATCACTTATCTGAGATTTAAAGTTAAAATAGAAAAGTGTTTGTGTTGATTTATGAGCATCAGATCCCTTTGATATGATTGTGTAAAAATTAAATATCACAGTATTTTCAGAAGTATGAAAAATGTAAAGGATGTAGCATAATCTCATTTTACCGTTTTTCAAAGTAAAGGACTCGGAAAACTTGAGGAAAAATTACAAGAAAAAAAAAGGAAACGATAAAAATAATCTAATACAATTTTCAGCAGAGGATAAAAAAAATATCTAATATATATTAACAATTACTATAAAATACAAGTTAAAATAACTGAATGTTGTTTGACATTCTGATTAGCTGCTGGTCAGATTTATGGTTTTAGGCGGTATTTATGCTAAACAAATGTAATAATTATTGAGAATACAGAATATAAATGTGAAAACTTTCTAAAAGTTGATCTTTCTTTACATATTTTGTAGCTTTGCCTGTCAGTTTGCAAAGAGGGGCCCCCGGACGGTAGCTCAAGCTGTTTGAGAGCCACGGTTTAAAACACAGACGGAAATGGCCTTAAAAAATCTGATAAAACAAACATGGAGTCCAATAAAACCTGCTCAGTCCTGTGATTAAAACTCTTTGCTGTTCACATCCTGAACTTTATGTTGACTGGTCAAAGATGAGGACTGAAAATGTGGCTTCATTTAGTTTCTTTTAGACTAGATTTGTTTTGTCATCATCTAACGTCTCTTTCTTCACTTCTACCCCAAAAACCCTAATCCTTCCTTCCTTCATCCTCCCACCCCATTTTGTCTCCTCTCCTCCTCCGTTTCTCCCTCCCGTCCAGTCCGCCGTTGCTATGGGAGCGCCTCGACGTCTTCTACGTCCAGCCGGACCCGGCCCGCGGCCCCGGCGACCCCGTCTGGTTCAGCTCCACTCCGCTGGAGCGTCAGATCCTAGAAAGCCTCCTGACCAGAGTCCTCCTGGCCAGAGACATTTACACAGACAAGCCACTCCGGGAGGAAGAGGAAGACGAGGAGGAGCGCGGCGAAGGAGCCGGAGGAGAGTAGCGCCCGCTTTTGGACTCCCGCTCAGAAACCCGACGAGAGCGTTCGGGCGGTAATCTAGTCGTGCGTTGTCCCCTTCACCCGTCTCTTATCCTCGTCTCTTCACCGATTCCAGTGACTTACTGTTTCCTCCTGGTGAGGGACGGCGAGCAGAGGAAGCTCACAGCGGCCCAGGCTTCTGCCTCAAACAGGAAGTCGGAGGTCGAAGCCTCTGTTTTGTTTTTGTTTTGTTTTGTTGTTTTTTTTGTTTGTTTGTTTTATTTTTGTTTTAGAGGAAATGACGGCCACGTAGGTGAACCGAGCGAGTGAAGTGAGCCGAAGCTCGTTCTTACCTTCAAACACCCCAAAAAAAAAAGGTTAAACGGACGGTGTGGATGTGAAGGGATATCAGGATATTGTTTCCAAAACATGCAGATTTTAGTTCTCAGGCCAGCAGCTCAAACATATAGGAATATCTCAGTCGTCCCCTCCTCAGGCCGCCACTCTAAGAAACCAGAAAATCCCTCATCACATGTGTCCTTTTCACTCTCACCGGATGGAGAAAGTAAAGCAAAAAGTATCGCAGCCTGACCCCACGGGGGAAACGCCATCCTTTGTTTAAATGTCATTCTCTCACTTCAGCAGGTTACGAGTCTGGAAGACGTCTAAAGACGTCCCGCTCAAGTTTAGTTACAAACGCCAAAGTCCGCTTTGCATATCGGAGTTTAATTTTCTCGATTCTGAAACAAATTTGTTTGAATTTCGGTTCCTCCCTGATGACGCTGTGAGGGGAGCGGGTCAGCGTTCTCCAAACGGTTTTATAAAAAGGAGAACATCAGATTCTGAGGTGTTTTTTTTTTTTTTTTTTCATCCCACTTGGTTTACTGTTAATGCATTCATGCTAGAACTCCACTTGAGAGAATAACATCCTGTTGGTTCACCATTACACAGACAGCATATGACTTGTTCTGGTTATTATAATGCCAACACTTGCACAGTATTCTGTATCCAGCGCTCAGAGATGGTTTTATTTATATTAGAGATGCACCGATCAGATATTTTGTGGCCAGTTTTTGATGTACAATTTTGGAAAGTAATAACCTGATACCAGTTTTAATCATTTCTTTAAAATCTATTATTAAAAACATTTCTTTTTTTTTATTTCTACTTCCTGACACCAAATTTATAGCAAAATGTCTAAGAAAGAAATCAGGCCAAAGTTACACAGCTTGCACTCTCCATCATTTAAAGCTTTTGGGTTTGATGCATCTATAAACGAAAAACCCCTTTAAAAAGATTGACTGTTGCCTATTTATTTATTTTATTTTAAATTTTGAACATGTAATACGCACCATCTCAAAAGACATAAATTTTTTTATATTACGCAGTGCATTCAAAATAATTTAATTCTCCGCATTAACATCTGAGAGAAAAGGCCGGTATGTTTTTATTGAATTTTGTCAATTATAGTTGAAGTGAGCAAAGATGTCTTCTGTCATCAATTATTTATACAAGGAGCAGAGGTGACGTCACACTGTGTGAGTGAGAGAGCAGTCAACATTACACAGCTCCGCGGTCAAAACATTCCACGGTTTGAAAACAAATGGTTTACATTTTAAACCTACTTTAGGGGGCCATCACTTCCTGCTTGAGCTGCTACAATCCTCTTTAAAAGGATAAAACTGCAACTTTTCTGCAACACCTCTAGCTTCCTGTTAGCATTGCTAAAAAAAATTAACACCTGAAATGTTTTCTAGAACCTTCAAACATCCTTTGCGCTTCCTCTGACTACTTTTCTTTTTGAATAAAGCCGTATTACGTCATTCGGTAACAACTTCCACACAAAAGAGCTGCTTGGTTTTTATGTGGTGTGTTTACTGACTGGGAAAAGAATGGATTTTTTAGCTTCCGGCTGGTTTGGAATTGATGAACGAGTGAAATCGGCCTGTTATTCCAGCAACCAGACAATTTCTTGGTGCATCTCTAATATTCTGTCTGTGATTCTCTTAAACTGTACAAGGGAATTGGTTTAATTATCAACATCATAAGAGGAAACCAGATTTGTACATTGCGATAGACGGTCAAAATCGACGCCACGAGAAACTCAGAAATGCCGAATTTAAATATCAGAGCCAGATTATTTAGTTTAAATTGGATTAAATTATCTTAACTTCAGAATGTCCAGTTGGCTGAACTCATCTGTGAAAAGCGAAAGGAGAAAAAGCATTTGCTCAAACTAGCAGTGCTAAGGCCAACTGAACGGCGTTTTCTGTATCGATCGACTTACGTTGACGCTTGTACAAGGAGCTACTTTGACACTCTTGAGAAATGTCTTTAGGAATCAGTTTAGCTGTTTTTTTTCCCAGGTAAAAAGAAAGAAACCAAGTCGTCAGGATGACTTTGAGGACACGAATGCTTGAAAATCAACAATGTGATGTTCCATCATGTGTTGTTTCACTTCAGGTTTCTGCACACTCTTTAATGGTGGTGTTATAAAGTCTTCTTGTTTGTGTGTTTTTTGTTTTTCTGTTTTTAAAGTTGTATAGCCTCTGCATCGACTAGACTGCCTTAACTCGCCTCCCCACGCCACCTGAACGCGGCAGAGCGCCGATCCCAGGACAGATCGGACCGCCTGCGGTTCAGGAGGCGGGTCTACCTTCCAACATGCTGCGTCTCTATTGGTTCAACCTTGCTCGTGTGATGTAGCATTACCAGAGTACCGAACCCAGACTGTGTGTCATAAACGCGTCCGATTCAGGTTGGTTATCTCACGAATCGTCAACACAGGAAAAACAACTGCAGCTTGCAAACCTGCAGGATTAAAAGTGTCTCTAAAACTTATTTATTCCTTTTTTTTTGTTAATGTGTTGAGGTTTTGCGGCTTTTCTTTTTCACCTCGTTGTCACTTATTAGTTGCTGCTGTCTGTCCTGCGGTGGTGAAGGATCCCGTGAAGCATGAAGGATGAGCATAGTTTGAGTACGGAGCACTTCTTTCCAAGTCTCCCATTTTCCTGATGTGTTTTTTTTTTTTTTTTTTAAGACGTCTAGTACTGCAAAGTAAAAACTTTTTTGTTGTAGCAAATTATTCATTGAATATTTTTTTATTCAAAACAGTCAAGTTTTTTTTTTCTAGTTTCTTTTTTTTTTCTACTTGTCTCTTAAAGGTTTTTTGTTTTGTTTTTGTTTTTTTTGTGGAGCTAAAACTCTCTGACTTCAGGCTGTTTCTCCTGTTACGTCAGACTTGCCTTGTGTGCGTATTCCCAGTCGCTGCTTCCCTCGGACTGTGACGTTCTCTGAAGAACAGATTGTGTTCAGAGGTCTGGATCTGCAGTGAACACACACACACACTATGGCGGTGTATTCCCCAAGGAGAATATTGGTCAGGTGGCTCCATGCAGCTTAAAAATCCAAACATTCAAATTTTCAGAGGAAACCAGTTAACCAGACTGATTTATTATTTTTACTTTTTCCTTGCTGGACTGAGAGGCAACAACCAAACCTGCCACTGGTTTGGCCCTACAGTACACGCTGTGGCTGGCTTTAACGCCTAATGTGAATGTGCCTATCTGTATATAGTGAAAGTGAGTGACTGTGACCTGAATCCGATGCTATGTGTATGGGCTGTTCTGCCAATACGGTTATGTTTAATAAATGATTTCCTTTTTTCTAACCAGACTTGTTTCTGATGCTGTTTCAAGCGTCTGCTTACTTATCACTTTTTAACTTTTACTTTTAGTTGAGTTTTGGTTGGGAACACAAGTTCCTTTTTAAATTCATTGAAGTTGGTTTGCGTCTTTAGGGCACATTTGAGTTAAAACGTTAGTTTTTATTTCCACGTGTATGTAATTGTAGTAATTTAGACTCTAAAGTTGACTGCTAATGTTGCTTTAAAAGTTTCTTAATGAAAATAAATAATTTAGGAAAAATGTTATGAGTAAATAATTTACAAAGTTTAAGAATGAATTGCTTCTCAGTGGGTCGAGTTTGGAAGTAAAAAAAAAACTGAAGAGAATCCCTTTCATTTCCAGAAACAAATTAATTTTCAATTTTTAATTCATATTTGGCTAAGGGAACCCAAACTACAAACTTGTTTTTACAAACAAAAATTACAAAAGTGAAAATAAATTTTTCTGGAAATGAACAAGATTCTCTTCAGTTTTTTTTTTTTTTTTTTCCCAAAACAATTTCCAAACTCAACCCAACTCATGCATTTAAATATTCGCACATGTGGACAATGTGGAAATTTTTTGTTCGGTGGTAAAATTACGACTGAACAAAAAATGGACTTTTACAAATTCAAAAGATGATTCAAATGTTCTGAATTTGTTCTGTTTTGTTACAGTAGCTCAGCCTGAAAATTTGCTTCCTCCTTTAAAGCTGTAAGTTAAACTAAGAGTAACTTCTAGCAAGAGCTACATCTTTTTAAAAAACAAAAACGTTTTTTAACCTTTTGCTAAATGCACTAAATTAAAAATGGGTAAAAAAAATTATAAAAAATTGAAATCTTATTTGAAGCTAATATTTGATAATTAGGCAACATTTTCAACTTAATTTCCATATTTTCCAGACTATAAGCCACTACTTTTTTTCTACACTAAGACCATGCGGCTTGCAGCCTTTTCTGTGGATTTTTCTTCAACCACCAGGGGGCTCTTTAGCAGGAAATGAATCATTGGGAGTCAAAATTAGAAATCAAAGAAGAAAGCGCTAAATTTTCATTTAGAACAAGCACATGGTAGCAGCAGCCACCACGGAGAAATGTTTTCAAACTCATACCCCCTCATCGTGGAAACAACACGAAGAAGTTCATATGATGCAGCTTTTAATTTGAGGTTTATCGATCTGGCAGTACAGGAGGGAAATGGAGCTGCTGCACGTAAACTCGGCGTGAACGAATCTGTTGTGGTGTGCTATGTAGAAAATAGTGGAATAAGCAGGCATCACACGTAGCTCAGCTTCAGTACTCTTTACTTTCCTCTTCTCCTTCTTTCCGCATCTCTTATCTTGTACTTAGTCAGAGCTCCCCCTGCTGTCCTTTACATGCAATAACAAGACATAACAGAATCCAGGGTTCGGTGTTGGAGACGCAGGGCTGCGTCCTTGTGGAAAACCGAGAGCGGTGGAAATACCAGCAGCTTATAGCCCGATGCGGCTTACATATGTACGTTTCCAGACTATAGAGGTGCGCTCTACTGTCCGGAAAATACGGTACTATTCCAAAGGCTCTGTCTTTCACAGAACCACAAATGTGACCTTTAAGTCAACAGGAAATGACATCAGCCACTAAACATCCGGGGCCTGTGAACTCCTCCACAGGCAGAGAGGACGAAGAGGAGGACCTCTTTGTTATGTTTTGACCTTCTCGGCTATCATGTCCCATTTTTAAAAGGTGCTGGACGGACACAACTGAGGCAGCGAGTGTTATCTGGAAGATGACAGAGTAGAGGAGGCGTGGCCTGTCGCCGCTGGAACCGGGGGTGGCCAGGCTCCGGGTCACGGGACGTAACCCTTCCTCCATCCAACTTCTCAAGCTGCTGAGGAGGAAGAGGTTGGACCGTCTCAGGAGGCTTGAAGTTTTTCATTTGTAGTTTCTGGTGTTGTAATGTCGGCCATCGTCTGCAGCACCATGAAAACCAAGTTAAACATCCAACTGTAGAATACTAACGTCTTCAAATCCAACAAAATTGGTGTCTAATGCTTGGTCCAGCTGAAATGTTTTGTTTATGCCGTTATTTATGTATGGTGTTTAAAGAAATTAATAAAAAAAAGTTTCCAGAGGTCAGGAAAGGTTAACGATCCCGCCCACTTTTATGAAATCAAACCATACTGATGTCCATCAACTACATTTGTGATGCTTTTGCTTTGAAAACAGACGGGGGGTACTGGTCGTCCTCTGTTAACCTTTGGAAACTTTTTTCATTAATATCTTAGTCGCACAAACTTTCGATACCAATTTCGTTTGATTTGGGTCAGGTGAGGGAGAGGGCCTGGTTGACCTTTTGACCTTTAAGCTTTCATGAATATCTTCAAAACAAAAGCAGCACAGACGTAGCAGAACTGGACACCAATTTTGTTTGACTTTGCAATAGTCGGGAACAGGGGATTGGTTGACCTTTCGTGACCTTTGGAAATCTTCATTATGTTTCTGATTAGCTTTCTGATTGGCTGCCAGTCAAATTTATGAAGCTGCTTTGCACCTCAAGATAACCAAGTAGAGCGAAGGAAGCGTCCAGCAGTCGTGCTGTGGAGAAATTGTCTGTAAAAAAAAAAAAAAAGCCTAAGAATGAAAATCAGAAAGTTACGAGGCAGCTTTTACACAAAACAAATGTGAAAATGATTGAAAAGTCTCTTTCTCTGCAGAACTCTGGATCCTGAGGAGGAAGGAAAGTTCTGGTCCAGCTTTCTGCAGCAGAAACGTCGAAACAACAGGAAGTTTGAGGTAAAACGACGATGCAGCAAATCCTCAAAAACTGTTTATTTTCAGGAATTTTCACGACGGACACCATTGACGTGAATGTGGTTTTGGGGCGTAGTTTTCCCGCTGCTTATGTTGCCGTGGTTAGTTGAAACGCCAACAGAAGTAACAGCTCACCTCACAGGATCAAGACACATTATTTGATACATATATTTATCAAATAAAATAAATGGAAATAAACGCTTATTAGGTGTGGAACAATAGTCTCTTGCCTCCTTTGCAATAAAGAAAACCTTTCCCCTCCTTTTGAAAACCAAAGAGCACTTTCTCATTTCTCCCACTAGGAGGTGCTAAACCCCCGCTGTTAACCACTCCCCTCCAGGAACGGGAGTATTTTCCTGAACTCCTTGTAATTCTGCACAATAACAGCATCCAGCTTGTCAAACCATAGCAACCGTCATGAGCCATCACCAGACAAACCGCTGTGTCCATGTCGGGACCGGAGCACCGTCTGGAGCGACTGACGGAAGACGACCCTCCCAGAACCCTGAGCACTCCCCATCCGGCCCCCCCCGCGCCGCCCTGGCCTCGCCCTCCATGGAGCCAAGCAATCCCTCATTGCTGCTGAAGGTGGACGGTCACAGGGGCGAAACGCCGTTGCACAACCTGAGCATTTGAAGAGGCCAGCTTTTTCCTTTCTGTGCTCTCGGAGTTGGCTAGGCTCCAATAATTTGACCCATTGATCCGGAGCTAAAGCAGCCCTGTGCGCCCACACTGGCCCCGGCCTGCGAGGGAGCAGGCAGGGTGTAAAAACATTTTTTCACCCTTGTGTGTGTGTGTGTGTGTGTTTTTTTTTTTTTAACTTTTTTTTTTTTTTTTTGGGCTCAATCCCCAGCTCTTTCAGAGGGCACAAAGAAAGCGCTGCACTCAGCAGGGTCGTGTGGCCGAGGGCCGGGGGCGAGACTATAGGCGGCGATTAGGGCCTCTAATGTGCAACGAATCCTCTTTGGATCACATGATATGAACTAATGTCGCCATTTAATGATAAAACGACAAAGAACTGCTGCTTATGTCTCTGTAGGAGCAGTGGTTCAGACCACATGCAGCCTTTCTTTTTTTCTAAGGTGATCTCTTTCTGACAACTTGGTTGTTCCTTCCTGAATTTAGTCTTGAAAAACAGGGTCAGACAAATTGTCCTAAAAGAAAAAAAAAAGTCAAAGCATTGCTTTCAATGAATATTATGAAATGAATGCAAACTTAAGTAAACTAAAATGATTCCCCCCCCCCCTCTAAAAATGAAGTAAAAGTTCCTGGAAAGTGAATGTGAGAGTAGATTTTATCTTCTCATAACAGAACTAATACTTCATTAGTAACTCTGTATTTGAAGGTGTGTGCTGTGTAAGACTGACACTACACCTGTTATAAACACGAAGGAGTCGTGTCATTACGTGTCAGTGAGTAAATAATGACACTTTTAATGCAACATTAAATTAAAGCAGGGGTCACAAGTCCAGTAAAAGTATCAACTCTTACTGGTTCACTCAACCCAGAGCAGGCATTGGAGCAAACCCAGAGAAACTCTAATCTAGAGAAACAACTCATTACCTTCAGCATTTATATAATCAAACATGGAGAATCAACATTATCAGATCAAGAATCCAGAGGAACCCTTACTAGTTTATACAATCTTATTATTAAATGTGAGGAACCTATATGTAGTTATATTTTCTCTTGCTTTTCTTTTATTTTTTGTATTTCCTCTAACTCATTTAAAGCACTTACAATTGTCTTGTTGATGAAAATGTGCTATATGAATAAAATTACCTTACCTAACATATAGTACACTACAAAAACATAGTTTACAAAACAAGTAAACTGCCTCATTTTTAGCATAAAGCAAGTAGACTCATATTAGACTCCAATAAGCTCCCAGTTAACGTTCTGGAGCAGATTCTCCACAGAGCTGTGGCGACTTGAAAGTGAAGCTCTGCAGCAACAAGCGGAGCAACAAATCATCATCATCACCGGACTGTGATCCGCGTCCAGCTCCCGACTCCACCTGGCCTGGCCGTCTTCCGGTTTACGAGCGAGCGTGTTCGATTTACGAGCTGCGCGCGCAGCTACGCGGGCTTGTCGTTACGGAAACGTTTCGGCAAACTATAAAAAGCGAAGGTCGAAGAGAATTAGTTTTAATTTTCTGTAGAGAAACCCCCGATGAGTAGCTCCAAATGAAATTCAAAATGTGAGATGGGAGAACTCGGTAAGTCGTGAATTCGGAGTTGTGAGTTTTCTGCTCTCTGGTGGAGGCAGCCAGGTGCATTGTGGGTCATTGGACGTCCATAGAGTCCTTCGCACTCGTAATAATAACACTAATTCGCGCCATGTAAGGCCCTCCCTTGCTGTGTGAGCAGTCAGTGAAAACAAGCCTCCCCACAGCGAGCAAATGCTGCAACATTACATCATTCAAAGGCAGTAAGAGAAGAGAGGCATATAAATAGGAGCTATAAACCTTAAAGTATGACCTGTTTTATTTATTTACCCTGAAAGACAGAGTAACCGTTTACCTACTCCATACCAAAACATGTCAGACTTTATTGGTTTATTTAATGAGTCACTGCTTTTTCCAGCACACTGAACCAAACAGAACATCAGCTTTAAAGACCCGATTCGTGTGCCAGTGACAATGAGTGTAATGTTTTGTTTAACATCTTTGCATAAAGTTTAATTGTTGTTTGGGAAACTGTTAAGGGTGCTATGCAAAGGTGCAATTATTTACTCAAGAAACAGTCTTTTGTAATAAAAAACAGTCTTATGCTGGTATCTTTGTCTGTTATAAGCTAAACACTTTGTTGCTTTCTTCATTTGTTTAGAGTGAATAACCTTTAAAGGTACGGCGTTAAAAATGTTTTATTGGGATTTTATGCAATTAGAGCACTTTTCAGAAGAAAATAATAAATTTTTAAATTACTTATTAATTACTTATAATTTAATTACCATGAATTCCACCTGCAATTGTTTTGCGTATGTCTCTACCAATTTTGCGGAAAAAAAAATTATATATATATATATATTATATGACATTTCTGCACATTCTTCTTTATAAAGTAGCTCATACTGAGATTAGATAGAGATCCTCTGTGAAGATTAATTTTCAAGTCTGGACTTTGACTGGGCCGTTTGAATCATTCTACTGTAGAATGTTGTTTGTTGTTGTTGTTGTTGTTTTCTTGAAGGTGAGCCTCTTTCCAAGTCTCAAACTTCCACTTTTTGATTCACTATCTAGACAACGAGGTCAGCTATGTGCTGCTTCATGTGGTCTATCACTCAACATCCCAATAAAAGACGCTGACGTTTGTGTTTGTAACACGTCGAAATCAACTTAAATTCCTTTTTACGCCGAACGTCCGAGAAAAGACAACGTTGCGGAGACATGAAAAGTTTTGTCCTGACTCATAAAAGTTTCCGTCCAACAAATGGCCGTCTTTTCACGAGGCTTAGGTCAGGCCTCCAAGAAACAAATTCATCACACTCCTGAAATACATAAAGAGGGCCTGAGGTATTTGTGGTGTGGACTGAGTGTGAATTTGTTGGGTGATTAAAGGCTAAATTTAGCCTCCTGTCCGCTCAGGGCCGCAGGCCGGCGTGCCAGTGGCAGACGCTTGCTTTCTCTGTTCCATCACTGGGCCAAGTGGGGCTTTACCGGGACCAAAATGGACAAATACCTCCGTTCCTGACAGTGAACTTCTTTTTCTCTCTCTCTCTACACACTGCAACGTCTTGTCTTGCATAATTTTATTAAATATTTCCTTCATTGTAGGCAATTTGCTGCAGCACAGCCATCATTTGATGGTTTCCCAGGCGTGACTGGTAGAGGTCTACTAACTTTATTCTTAAAGGCTGAAATGTGAAAAGCACCCTTCTATGAGAAGTGAATTGAACGTAAAATATAAAACATTTGTTTATTGAACAATCTAACTTTGCACATCAGCTCGAATACAGCTTTCATTAAAAAGGAAATGTGGCGGTGGCAGCATCATGATATGGGAATACATCAAAACTCCAGATCTAAATCCAGCTGAAAATGAACAGATCTGAAAATTTTTCCATTTTTATAGCACTGTAATTACTCACCTGTGTGTGTGTAGGTGCAATTTCACCTAAATACCTGTAGGTGAATTTGCACCTAAATGCGTCTAGGTGCAAATTAATTTCAAAGTTCTCAACTGTGCCACATAAATTGGATATGAACCTTTGTATTTCAGGGGGTTTCATGGCGGCGCAGCTCGAGGATCCTTGGTTCAAACCCCCAGCTTGGTCTTCCTGTGTGGAGTTTTCATGAGTGAGTCCTCTCTGGATGCTAACTAACAGGTAAACTATTTCTCTTACAACATGGAAACAATGTCTTGTTTGTGGAACTATTGAATTTTCATCAGTATGAAGGAATTATTGTCTTAAAACAAGGTCCTATATCTTGCTGAAAATTCACTTGTAAGTTAGTTTTGTCTCATTTCAAATGTCCTGAGATATTTGCAGTAGAAACAAAAACACTTGGTTAGATTTAGTGTTTTTGTGGTGATGAAGGTGTGGTACAGTTTTTATGTGTTGGAAAATACGGTGGTAAGATAAACGCATAGTTTAGTACGTTAACACATAATCTAGTCTTTCTTACCACCAGCGATCTGTATTATAAAGCTGGTCCCACATAATCTGGCTGCTTGGATTAAGTAACTCAACCACTTTGAATTTCATTAAGCGATACAATAATTATCGACATGCTTTGTTAAATGTATGGAAGTGCAGAGATGCATGAACTGTATATGAATGAATAAATGTTAGCATCCCATGATCCTGAAAGTGTAAATTTATCTCCTCAGCTTCATTCCAATACAACCCAACATGTTTGGGTTCAGAGTCAAATGCAGCTACATCTACCACAATTCAGTCAGACTGGTCAGTTATAAAATATCCATTAAAAAGGTTATCTCAGTGCAAAAATATCACAATATTGTATTTAATTTGATGTCAAAAATCCAAATAGCAACAAAAATAGCTCCAGATAAACTCTGTTGTTCTGTGTAAAAATGTCCTGGAGTGGAAAGTGACTGATGAGACAAAGGTCTTCACTCAGTTATTCCTCCAGATCTCCTGTCACTCCTCAGCCACTGGACCAAAGAGCCCAGCACTCATGTCATGTCCTGGACTCACTGCCAAACTCTGGACCTGCACTCAGGAGTCCAGCTCTCACTCTCTAACACAAGGCTTCACTCTTTACGAGAACCCGAATTGAGCTTGTTTGTCATTATCTTTCTGAAATGAAAGTCATGAAATCAAAGTCAGTTTCATGCAAACAAAATTATTACTTTTTATGGAAGATGCATAATACTGTCCCTTTAAGAAAGGAAAGACAATTAACTTTGTAATGTAATGCCTTGAATTGGGGCCTCTGTCTCTTTAAAAACTCCCGAAGCCCCGCCTCCAGGAAGTCATCACAACATGGCTCCTCTATTAACCCTTTAATGGTTTTACCCAGGTGTTTTGTACAACTGAATGGTTGCCATGGGAGATTTCAAATATTTCTCCAACATGCATGAAATAATCAAAGCAACTCTCCAGGTATGTTTTTGATGAGGGAAGAACATTACAACAAGATGTATAGCTCAAAAAAGTCAATTTGACATAAAACCGCCCCTTTAAAACGGCCCATGTGAGACGGCTCCATGTCGGTACCAAACAGATGTACTAAAACAAGCTAAGAATCTTCAAATGTTTGACTTTTGTATTTGTTAATAAAAATGTAACAATACCAAAACAACAAGCTTCGTATGAGCCTTTGAGTTTTATAGAGTTTTATAGAAGGTCCAATGGTGTTACGTCCACCAAGGGCACAACATATTTGAGGACACGAGACAAAAGATGAGGGTTCAACAAAATATTTTATTCATAAATTCTCTTCACTTTGATTTTCTTAGTTCAGCTTCTTCTGATTTTCTGTGAAGAAAATAGAGTTCAGGGCCTCAGATCCCATGTCCCAAAAAATAAAGAAAAACAAAACCCCAAAAATATTAACAGAAAGTTGGACCTGGTGAGCCGATCAAACAGAACAAAACGGTACAGCAGGGGGCCAACCCTATACAGGGCTGTCGAAGCCCCTACTAGTACCGGACTAAAGCAAAAAGAACCTAATGTAAAAGAAAGATCGAAAACAGGACAACCGGTCCCACCAGGCCAAAATCACAACGAAAAAACAAACAAACAAAGGCTAACAGAAATACCACATGGCAGGCTGGAAACCTCAGCTGCGGCCCACAGCGGCTGGACTAGCGCACACCGCACCGGACCAACAGTACCACAAATTAACGTAATTAAATGACCAAAAAGAAATTATCCAAACTCCAAAATATATTAACAAAAGATCATTCAATTAAAGTCTATAAGAAAACAAAGAAAAGATATAGAAAAAAATCATAATGTGCCTGAAGCACATAACAAATGGTGAACATGGATTCATTACAAAAACATTCTAAATATTTAGGATGCCCCCAAAACTTGGAGCCCTGGGCTACTGCCCTTACAAGTCCTTTCTAAAGTCCAGCCTACTTTCAGAGGGTTTTACCCTGCAGATCAGAACTTTCTGAAATAATCACACCATCATATACAACTAATCAACTTTCTAAGTTACTTTTCATCAATTCCTCAGTGAAGATTAGTTCTTGTTTTTTTTTACTCCCTTAGACTTTTTAGTGTTTTTCCTTTTTTTTTGTTTCCCCAGCGTCCTGTGTTTGGGTCTTCCTTCCTTCTACCTCTGTCCATGTCACCTCCAGCGCTCAGTAGACGATCCTTGGTTTCCTTTTGCTTGGGAATAAATGCTTGACATTGTTTTCTGCTGTTTGTTCAGCTGTGCATAGTGAAGTCCTGTTTTCTGTCTCTGGCTGGTTGTTGGGGGATCACATTGTGCTCCAGTACTTTTAGGTGAGCCAAATGAATTTAAAATGAAGATTTCTCACTAGCAATTAATTTGGTTATTCATTACAAAGGAAATTAACAAAACTTGCTATTTGAGAGTACCATCTCCATGGTACGATAAGTAAATAAGCTGGTTTTTAAACCCACATTAAATTATTAAAAATCAATCGTTTTTTTTATAAGGTGAACACTTACTGATGGTTTTCTGCAGCTACCATGTCCAACTCAATTCTACCTCATACCAAGTCGCCATTAAGGTGATAAAGTGTGATTTTCACCCATCTCTGCAATGTCTTGAGCAGAGTTGTAAATCCTTTTTCCTCGCGCGTAGCTGTGTTAGAAGCGTGGCTCTCAGGTGTGAGACTAACACGCTCGTTGCATTTTAATCATCTCTGGATGTTGTTATAAAATGAGCCAGACTCGGTTCAGTCCTCGTCGGAATGTGGAGGGAGGAACGGAGGTGAGAGGTTAAAGAAAAACTAACAGGAAGTCAGAAGTACGGGAAAAGAAAAAAAAAAAAACATTGTGACTTTTCTTTTGATGTCCTCAGCATCAAAGCCAAATAAAGTGCAGTTGATTATGAATCAATAATATATTTTATTAAAACATATGAAGTGAAAATGTTAGTAAATCAAGACCAAGCTTCTTTTTTTGCAATTTGGTCACCACAATGGGGGAACAAATGCTTCTCTTCCCCAGTTACTTCCTCCTGCTCCTCCAGGGAGACGCTGAGCCGCCCAATGACAAGTGGGAGATAAAGGCCATTCTGCCCGGTAACAGAGAAACGCCTACAAGTAAAAATAATAATTCTCCTCTCTATTCTCTACATTTTACAAATGTGTAAAAAGGAGTTTTTCTTCAGTTATTTTAAATATTTCTTTTCATTAATGGTAACTTTCATATTAAATTAAATCATAGGGAGCCTTAAGAAATGTTCAAAATAACGTTCACGATGCTCCAACATCTCTGACGCAGCAGCTGAAATGAATAAATAGTGAGGAAAACAAAGGAAAAGTGACGCAGTGACAGTTTAAAAGAAAACGTTAAAATATAACGAGTCTGGCTTAGGATAAGCTTGAGTTTCAGATCAGACAATCATATTCAATAAGTTGGAATATACATTTTGGTGAAGCTCATTTGTCAGATTAAAAAACAACCTTTAAGCAGGAACTAAACATTCCTGTTTTAAAATGTTTTTATTGGTTTGATATAAAATTATAATCTTAAATGTTGTGTTTTTGTTTGCAGTAAGCAGAAAGTCATAACTAACAGAGAGGAAGATTATGTTTTTTTTCTTGGTGAACTGAGTTACTAATAATAGGCCTGTCACGATAACAAACGTTGCTGGACGATAAATTGTCCCAGAAGTTTTTGCGATAAACGATTATGTTGTTGTTTTGAGACCAATCCAAGTAATATAATGATAATAATGTCATGAAAAAGCAAGAACGCACAAAGATCAATAAACTTTGAATTCTAACATATTGAATGGGTCAATATGTATAAAACAAAAGCCTTCACTGTAAAAATAAAAAATTACGTCAATTTTACGTTTTTGTAACAGACAAAATATTGTAAACTTGTGGTTGTTGTTTTTAAAGAAATAATGAATTGAAGTTCATTGTGTTTAAGTTCTGAGGTTTCACATATCTGAAAATAATAGTAGTAAAAAAAACACGATCACCTTTGTTCTTTCTAAATAATTAAATTCAGATGAGACGCATGTTGACTGTAATGAGAACTGAACAGGGCTTAACAGAACCAGTAATTGTTTAAAATTTGGGGTTTAATTTGGGCTGGTTGGACCAGATCGTTGTGAACTGCTGTACTCAGATTTTTTTTCACTTTATTTTCTTCCCTTAACCCAAGTTAGAAGTTTTTATGCTGCAGGAGGAAACCAGGACATCCGCTGAAGACGGGAACGGGAAACCCAACAAACGACAAAAGGAAATGTTCCCACCAAAAGGCAGCAATGTTAGGTGCTCCATCTCACATCCTACCTTACATATCTGTTTAATTTAATCAATTTTTTTTGTCAATGTAGATCAAATGGTACTCTTTAATATTAGTTATTATTCAGATTTCAAACTTGACAAACTTGAGTCACTTTCACAGCTTCGTGTCTCTGCGAATGATGAATTTCATTCTTTGCGTAAAGCAAAAAAAACAAAACCGGAACGGGATGTATGGTACAAAAAATTTATTTAGTAACAGTTTTTTTTGTAAACACTTGAGGTAAATTAACATTTACATCAACTTGTCCTTACAAATAGCATCATTCATACACAAGGCACTTCTCTTGTTTTAAGACAGCGTTTGAAAACAGATTGCTGCTGTGAGCGTCGTGAGATGGTTCCTTCTCCCTGATGGGCCAGAGACATCATGCTCCGCACGAAAAAAGTAAAGAAAGAAATACTGTTAGTGGAAAGAGAGCTCAGAGGAGTCACAGGGACAACGCTCTTTGAACCCAACATCCTGTCAGGGTTGAGGGTTCGGCGAAGGGCCAGCTACCCGTTCTCTCTGAACGAGCGGCGCTGTCTTGATATGTGACGTCTGACCGGAGTCCCAGCAGGTTTGTGGGAACACATTAACTAAACAAACACGAAAATATTCCAGCTGTTTTTGCTTTTCTCTCCTTTTTCAATGTCCGGACACTTTGCTATAAGTGCGTGAGATGAATGAGCCTTTTGGTAATATTCCTACATCTGCGAACAGTTGTGTTTTTAAGACTTTTCACTCTGTCACCAGCACTCTTGCGTCACATTACGTCTCTCTGCCTCTTAATACTGTTGGCTCTGCTACTGCAGAGGAGCACCTTTGCTTCCTAAATGTGCAAGTACCGACTGCTAAAATGTAAACGTTAGAAATCATAAATAATGATAATAGCAAAAGAACAAGTCTTTTTGGTGCTTTTTTTTAATTTAAGTTACAAAGGCTGGTTTTAGCTTTGTGTTTTATCCTTGCATAGTTTTATACCTGTCCTTACACCTATAAATATACTATGCTTGGACTATACAGTTACATGATTTTGTAGCGTCTCTACTTTGCTGAAAAGTGAAAATGTCCTGCTTTTCCCTGTTCCTACTCCTGTCTCTCACTGTAGCTGCTGGCTGTGCAGACGACATGTGAAATACTGCCTACATAAAACAGTATTAAAGGAAAGAGTTTCATATTTTTGAAGTGAAGTTCTGTTACATGACTAACTGCAGCAGCAGATAGCCCACTTAATCTCTTCATTTAGTAAGTCCTCATGAGTTGGTCCTCAAGGTTGAAGGTCTTATGGGTCAAGACCAAATTCTGTTTGTTGTATTAAAATAACTCTGACGTCAAATATGTCAGTGGTTTATGTAAACACTGCTTTATGAAGAGTTAAACCATTTTCACATCTTGCAGTATCAACACATAAAATGGAAGTCGGAGGGAGTGCGCCACCAGTTATCTTCATGTTCAAAATATGTACTAATCCTGATGTTTAAGGTTTAAGCCAGTCTTTTTACCGTGCTTTACTTTTATATTATTTACATTTAGCTATGAAACTGCTTAGTTCACTGTACTCGTCTCACATAGGAACGCCACTGGTGGCGTGTCAACTCTGTCCTCCATTTCAAGTATAAAAAAAATAGCAGTTTAAATAGCCATTGACTGCTAACAGTTTTAAGGTTGCTAAAAAAGCCTTCACATAAACTGTTACGCCATTTTGAGATTTGAGCATTTTTAAGATTGTGAAAGACTGGGGATTTGGTCTTTTTGGATTAGCTAGCTGCTAGCTTCAGCCTCAGATGCTACTAGCTTCTGTCTGAAGGGCTAGTTACTGTGGATTTATACTAATGAAGATGCCGTGAGACTTATCTATTGCAAGTAAGTTATTAACTGCTTGTATACCTTTAGCAGAACTTCACTTTAAAATCTTAAACTTTGAGATTTTTCTGGAATCTCAAAGAATATCATTTCAAGATATTAGGATTTTTAAAATGGTAAAAGACTGGGGAGTTGGTCTTTTTAGATTAGCTAGCTGCTAGCTTCAGTCTAGTTAGCTTCAGTCTCAGACGCTGAAGCTACTAGCTTCTGTCTCCATTGCTAGCTAATGTGGATTTATACTAACGAGGATCCCTTGATACTTATCTATTGCAAGTAAGATATTAACTGCTGAAAAACCTTTAGCAGAACTTCACTTTAAAATCCTAAACTGTCCCTCTAATTCTCCATTGTGCTGTTATGCTCAGTAACATGTCAAGTACAGATGAGGTTTTTCACTCGGGTGCCCCGGTGAGGGGCTAGTGACAATATACCATAGATTAAGGTTAATGCAAAGAGAAACAGCATTTTGAAAATGCTTGTGGCGTGAACAACCAAACAGGACAGTAACACACCACGTACACAGCAGCGGGTGGCGGTTGATGAGTTAACACCTCGGGTTTTCTGAAGGTGACAAGAGAAATAAAAAGCATTAGTGGGGTACTGCACAACAGCGTTTCAAAAACGCACAACAGCTGTTTTTGTTTTTTCTTTTTAATCTGAGTTGCTGCTCAGTCAAAAACTGACTACTACAGGGATGTGAGTAAAATTCAACTCAGTTTCTTAAAAAAATAGCACTTTTCAGAATAAAACCAATGAAGAAGCACATGAAGTGTGTAACAATAAAAAATAATGGAGCTTCCAAGGTTGCTATCGTTGTTCAGGTGTGATTAAAAAGGTAGTTGTGGGTATGTGGGGAGGGGGAACGACCCACCAAAATAACTACAAAATACTTGTTACAAATCCTTAACCAAAACCCTCTGGGCTGCTATATTTTGAACATTGGCTGGCCTTATTTTTTGCATTATATTTTAAAAGTTTTTGGCATGCAATACCTTTGTGCAATATATTTTTACTTATGCTGGCTGAAAGCAGAGGCAGGTAGCCATTTTCTCTGAGAGGACAAGGTCAATTATGTGGGAATCACTTGGTTAATTTTGACCGGCATTTTTTTTTTCCCTTCATCCTGATTGATAAATTTTTAAAACATTGGCAAAAAGATACATAGTGGATTTAGGGTAAAAGTAGATTAAGTGCCAGTGCACCGGTGAGTTGTAGGACTACACTTTCCGCAACGATCTGTCTTGAAAACAATTATGTTGTTAAAAAAACAAAACGTCTACAACCTTTCAATGTGACATTGATGTCAGAGTCTTTAGTAAACCCCCATATTGAACATCAAGTAAGCTAATGTGAATTGCAATAACATAGAGCGCTGACATCTTTTTACGGTGCTTCCTGCAGCTGAAAAGCACATTTTCATTCAGTATTAGGCCATATCAAAGAATACCGGGGCTTTTAAGTTTTCTAAACCACTAAAATGTTCTGTTTTACCACTCATACTATTTAAATCATCTTAATGAAATCTCAGACAAAGTGCCAATGTGACCAGTGCTTTCTCTCCTACCTGTTGCTGCGCACTGGTGGGCAGCAGGCCAAGACAAAGCCACTACACGTTTCCCTCACTTACAGAAAAGTGTCATGGTATTGGAAACTGAAATAGCACCAGCAATCCCTCTTATGAAGGCAGTTCTGTTCTGAAACGACAACAAGTGGCATGTCTAAAGCGGCTGAGCAGATAGGCTTGCTACCTGAACAGATAGCCAAGCTATTAACCAACTGTAGATGACGTGGACACAGTGGTATTTATCGTAAGAATCTCATTATCTTGACACATAAATTAGGAAAATATGTCAGTTTGCTCCAACAAATAAGAGTGAAACACCATTAAGTCTTCCCACCAAACCAAGTTGCTAAAATTTACCTTTAACAACATAAAATTTTACCTTCTGCTTTTTGTTAAAAGGTGTGATCATACTTTTTGTGCACAGTCCTAGCAAACTTTACATAAGCAGGTCTACAACTCACCGATTGCAGTAAAAGGCTGCAGCCGGGGGCGACAGTATTTGACCCAAGACTCTCAACACCATCCTGAGTCCCCAGAGTCCGAAACCTTTCCCAGTTCTCACATGGTGGCAGCTGCCACACTTACAAATTAAAACCTGTCTGCCATAGCTAATGACTAGTAAATTTAGTTTGTGTTTAAGGTTGACAATTGATACGTTTTTGTTAGGCCATGGGATCAAATATTTGAAAGCCAGAACAGGACTTAGATTGGTGGGGCCTGGGAGCGTCGGGTGAACTGGACCCTTCTGTCTGGGGAAGTGATTCCAAACTAACATCTACATTTTATGCTGATTTGCTTTCCTGCCTCTTGTTACTTTGTCTTTTTGTATTTTTCTTAGATCTTGTTCCTACCTAAAACAAGTATGTATTGCTTTCCTTGCTTGTTTAACAATCACATTGTTTGAGGGCGTGGTAGAGGGAAGCCGGAGGTGCTGTTGGGGGACACTAAAGGGCCAAAGCGCTTCTAGACAGCCAGGTCGCTTGGCCTGGCCCTGACGTTGCTGCTCTTGCTTGCCCGGCTGAGCCGCCGAGGGTCTGTGCTGGCCATGAGCGGAGGCTCGTGCATCTCCACCGTCGTTATGGTGCGGTGGACCTCCTCCTGTGTGTTGTCGCCTCCTCCACCGCCTCTGTCGGTGGCTGGGCTGCTGCCGCCGTTGCTGCCCGAGGCGGCGTTGGTGGTGGTGTTGGCGTTGCTGTTGGTGTTGTTGCTGGAAAGAAGCAGCGCAGCACCAGCCGGCGTCTGCTGCTGTTCGTTCTCATTGTTGGCAGAAGAAGACGAGGATGGCGAAGGGGAACCCATCTCCCGAGTCTGCTGCTCGGTGGCCAGGTTGGCCCAGTTCTGCTGCGTGGCCAGCCTGTGGTTGTTGCTGATGTAGTATCGAGAAGGGGAAGAAGACTGCTGAAGGGACTCTTCCTGCTGGAGGTCACCCATCTTGAACTCCGCCGCTGAAACCATCGTCGCCGGCCTTACAGGTGGCAGGAACGCCCCGCTGCCTGCTGTCACGTCTATGTAGTTGGGAGGGTAGCTGAGGCTGGATGGGACAGTTCTGGAGGCCGAGGCCAAACACTGAGGCTCTTCAGCGTTGGCGCGCTGCAGCGACTCGCTGTCGGGGACGAACTCGTTCGTCATGCCCTGCTTGAGTTTCTTCCATCCGAGGTGATAGATCTCTAACAAATTCAGCAAAAGAGACACGCAAGCCACCACAAGCATAAATATAATAAAAATGGTCTTTTCAGTGGGCCTTGATATGAAGCAGTCAACGGTGTTGGGGCACGGCCAACGTGCGCATTTGTACAGGGGCCTCAGCTGGAAGCCATACAGGAAATACTGGCCCAAAATGAAACCCACTTCAAACAGGGTCTTGAAAATAATATTGAACACATAAGTGCGCAGCAGCGCACCTCTGATGCGGATTTTGCCGTGCTCGTCTCTGATGGGCGGCTTCTCCTTCTTCCCGCTGCCTCCGGTATCGCCACCGTTTCTGTAAAGGAGTTCCTTCTCCTCTTGAAACCTGTTCGCTTTGCGCATCTCCTCCTCTTTTTCCTTCCGCTTCTCCTCCATGCGAACGATGTGCAGCACGTGGCCCAGGTAGATGAGGGTCGGCGTGGACACGAAGATGATCTGCAGCACCCAGAAGCGGATGTGCGAGATGGGGAAGGCCTCGTCGTAGCAGACGTTCTCGCAGCCGGGCTGCTGGGTGTTGCAGGTGAAGTCGGACTGCTCGTCGCCCCAGACCTCCTCGGCCGCGGCGCCGAGCACCAGGATCCTGAAGATGAAGAGGACGGTCAGCCAGACTTTGCCGATGACTGTTGAGTGCTCCTGAGCATTCTCCAGCAGCCTCCCCAGAAAACTCCAGTCGCCCATGCTTCCACGTTTCTAGCCTACGGAGAAAGTACAGGCTGGGGAGGAGAAAGAAAAAAACAAAACAAAAAAAAACACGAGAAAGAGGACAGAGGAAGAGATTATGTCAAGAGAAACAAACGGCCAATGACTCTTGAAACAACTACAAGGGACGAAGGCTCTTACCCTGAACTGAGACGCTGTACATAGACACATACAACAACTGTTGGCATAAAACCGTCTATACCACTGAATACCTATCAGAAGAGGATCTGAACACAAAGCTGCAGCCTTTCAGTACTGATGCTGGTTTACTGTACAAGCCACCTGTGTGATTGAAGCCCAGTTCATTGGCTTTTCTCTCTGTGTCTGTGTCAGGCCCTGTCTCTGTCTCCCAGCTGCTCGCTCCGCTGCGCAGCAGGCATGTGCTGAGATCGACATTATTATGTTCGAAAACAGCATTTAGCAGAGATGGGGCTCTAGGATGCCACAACGCGCGCGCACACACACACACACACACACACACACACACACACACACACACACACACACAATGATATATACACATTTACACATCCCCCCCTCCCCTCACCCCAGTCTCTGTCTGGTGTAACACACACAAAAAAACTGCCTGAACCATATAAAAAAAATCTGTTACTGTATTTTGGACATAAAAATATTAAGCACTAAGTTCTAACATGTTATTAAAACTCAAAATAGAAAATTAGAATAGGCTCAACATGTAAATATATAGCGTTTTAGTTTGATGCGTCGTGAACTCGACGAATTCAGATTTTTCTGGTAAATAAATAGAAGCCAGGGTGAAGAATCATTTTTAATCGATTCATTTTTGACGGCCTACAACTAGATCAATCATTGTCTGAAATCTTAAATCAGCTATTTCCAGTGGTTTTTAAAACTGTGTATTTCAACCGGTATTTTCCCCAGCAGTTTGAAATGAACATGTAATAAATTGAGAAAATGGCAAAAAAATTTGAATCAAAACTAAATTTTAGAGAAAACACTTACTGAAAAACTCTTGAATTAAAGGTGACAAATCCATCGACTAAGGTTCACAACCCGTTTGACACCTAGAAGAGAAAAGCAATTTGTCAAACATCAAATTACTGAGACCTTTTGAGTCTTTGCAATAAAAAGTTGAACTCACACTGCAGTTGAAGTACAAAATAACATCAAGAAACAGGAGACGGATGATTACTGAAGACACTCTGCATGTTACCTGCTGTAAACTTTGCAAGACATGAAGGAATCCCACAGAGGTCACCCTCACTGAGTCACAAAGTTTTTCTTTCCACTTTGCGGAGAGTTTTCAGTGGCAAAATCCTCAAATTCAGCAAAGTTTAGCGGCATTTAGGCCCACCAGCCGAACAGAGTCAGGTTCAAATACAAAGCCATACGTGCCAGACTCACAATGCAGAGTGTGCCAGAGAGCCCAGACTCCCTTTAAGCGCCACAAGCTTTGTCAGGCTTTTGTCCCTCTGTTGATCAGTAAAACCCCAGAGCTGGTCTTAATTACCTTCAGACTTCTTCATTAACTCCCTCCTGACGACCAGAGGGAGTCGGGGGAGATGCGGGGTTCGGGTCACTTCAGCGTTTGTCCGTCATGAAGATGTCAAAGTTTCACAGGAAGATGAAATCCATCAGCCCGTCAGCGGTGGCATGGTCGGAAAAGCGTCGAGACCTCCTGCTGAGAGGCTCCCTGAAGACTTACTTCTCTGATAATTGCATCAGCTCTTTTTTTGTTTGTTTGCTTTAAATGTTGCCGCAAAAAAGAAAAAAAAAGAAAAAAAAAGAAAAAACCCTCACGAACTAACTTTTCCAGCTCCCTGGTCTGTCCTGGGTCCGTAAGTAGTTTCCCGTAACAACAATAATAATAATAAGAAGAAGAAGAAAAAGTTGCCCTCTGTTTGTTGTCAGTTTATGGCGCATCGGCCTGGAGACGCAGATGTCGCTCGGTTACACGGAGCTGGGACCCTTTTCCACCCATGTCTGGGCTGTCACACTGTGTGACCATGCATGAGTGAATCCACGGAGTCATCTGCCTGTCCCGAGTCACACCACGCCCCGTGTCAACCTGCCCACCCCACCCCCTCCACCCACCCAAATATAAAACCGTGGGCAAAAAAAAAAAAAAAAAAAAGCCCCAATTTTAAATTTAAAATATTTTCAAAAAAAACAAATAAAAAAAAAAA